>NW_027371171.1:0-30028 GCF_046119375.1 Phyllobates terribilis | reverse complement strand
GAGATGCCAGCTCCTTTCATTCAGTCAGTAGCTTCAAACATTTCAGGACGTTTTTCAATGGCAAAAATAAATGAATATTGTAAAATGCACAAACAGTAATATCTCCACATTGCACGGTGCAATTCTGAAATTTTTAGCTTTTTCCTGTTAATCCTAGAGATTGAGATGCCAGCTCCTTTCATTCAGTCAGTAGCTTCAAACATTTCTGGACGTTTTTCAATGGCAAAAATAAATGAATAATGTAAATGCACAAACAGTAATATCTCCACATTGCACGGTGCAATTCTGAAATTTTTAGCTTTTTCCTGTTAATCCTAGCATGATAAAGAAGATTCAAAGAGAGTGAGATGCCAGCTCCTTTCATTCAGTCAGTAGCTTCAAACATTTCTGTATATGAAAAACATGTTTTTCAATGGCAAAAATCAATGAATATTGTAAATGCACAAACAGTAATATCTCCACATTGCACGGTGCAATTCTGAAATTTTTAGCTTTTTCCTGTTAATCCTAGCATGATAAAGAAGATTCAAAGAGAGTGAGATGCCAGCTCCTTTCATTCAGTCAGTAGCTTCAAACATTTCTGGACGTTTTTCAATGGCAAAAATCAATGAATATTGTAAATGCACAAACAGTAATATCTCCACATTGCACGGTGCAATTCTGAAATTTTTAGCTTTTTCCTGTTAATCCTAGCATGATAAAGAAGATTCAAAGAGAGTGAGATGCCAGCTCCTTTCATTCAGTCAGTAGCTTCAAACATTTCTGGCATGTTTTTCAATGGCAAAAATCAATGAATATTGTAAATGCACAAACAGTAATATCTCCACATTGCACGGTGCAATTCTGAAATTTTTAGCTTTTTCCTGTTAATCCTAGCATGATAAAGAAGATTCAAAGAGAGTGAGATGCCAGCTCCTTTCATTCAGTCAGTAGCTTCAAACATTTCTGGACGTTTTTCAATGGCAAAAATCAATGAATATTGTAAATGCACAAACAGTAATATCTCCACATTGCACGGTGCAATTCTGAAATTTTTAGCTTTTTCCTGTTAATCCTAGCATGATAAAGAAGATTCAAAGAGAGTGAGATGCCAGCTCCTTTCATTCAGTCAGTAGCTTCAAACATTTCTGGTATATGAAAAACATGTTTTTCAATGGCAAAAATCAATGAATATTGTAAATGCACAAACAGTAATATCTCCACATTGCACGGTGCAATTCTGAAATTTTTAGCTTTTTCCTGTTAATCCTAGCATGATAAAGAAGATTCAAAGAGAGTGAGATGCCAGCTCCTTTCATTCAGTCAGTAGCTTCAAACATTTCTGGTATATGAAAAACATGTTTTTCAATGGCAAAAATCAATGAATATTGTAAATGCACAAACAGTAATATCTCCACATTGCACGGTGCAATTCTGAAATTTTTAGCTTTTTCCTGTTAATCCTAGCATGATAAAGAAGATTCAAAGAGAGTGAGATGCCAGCTCCTTTCATTCAGTCAGTAGCTTCAAACATTTCTGGTATATGAAAAACATGTTTTTCAATGGCAAAAATCAATGAATATTGTAAATGCACAAACAGTAATATCTCCACATTGCACGGTGCAATTCTGAAATTTTTTGCTTTTTCCTGTTAATCCTAGCATGATAAAGAAGATTCAAAGAGAGTGAGATGCCAGCTCCTTTCATTCAGTCAGTAGCTTCAAACATTTCTGGTATATGAAAAACATGTTTTTCAATGGCAAAAATCAATGAATATTGTAAATGCACAAACAGTAATATCTCCACATTGCACGGTGCAATTCTGAAATTTTTAGCTTTTTCCTGTTAATCCTAGCATGATAAAGAAGATTCAAAGAGAGTGAGATGCCAGCTCCTTTCATTCAGTCAGTAGCTTCAAACATTTCTGGTATATGAAAAACATGTTTTTCAATGGCAAAAATCAATGAATATTGTAAATGCACAAACAGTAATATCTCCACATTGCACGGTGCAATTCTGAAATTTTTAGCTTTTTCCTGTTAATCCTAGCATGATAAAGAAGATTCAAGAGAGTGAGATGCCAGCTCCTTTCATTCAGTCAGTAGCTTCAAACATTTCTGGGAAAACATGTTTTTCAATGGCAAAAATCAATGAATATTGTAAATGCACAAACAGTAATATCTCCACATTGCACGGTGCAATTCTGAAATTTTTTGCTTTTTCCTGTTAATCCTAGCATGATAAAGAAGATTCAAAGAGAGTGAGATGCCAGCTCCTTTCATTCAGTCAGTAGCTTCAAACATTTCTGGTATATGAAAAACATGTTTTTCAATGGCAAAAATCAATGAATATTGTAAATGCACAAACAGTAATATCTCCACATTGCACGGTGCAATTCTGAAATTTTTAGCTTTTTCCTGTTAATCCTAGCATGATAAAGAAGATTCAAAGAGAGTGAGATGCCAGCTCCTTTCATTCAGTCAGTAGCTTCAAACATTTCTGGACGTTTTTCAATGGCAAAAATCAATGAATATTGTAAATGCACAAACAGTAATATCTCCACATTGCACGGTGCAATTCTGAAATTTTTAGCTTTTTCCTGTTAATCCTAGCATGATAAAGAAGATTCAAAGAGAGTGAGATGCCAGCTCCTTTCATTCAGTCAGTAGCTTCAAACATTTCTTGGATATGAAAAACGTTTTTCAATGGCAAAAATCAATGAATATTGTAAATGCACAAACAGTAATATCTCCACATTGCACGGTGCAATTCTGAAATTTTTAGCTTTTTCCTGTTAATCCTAGCATGATAAAGAAGATGAGATGCCAGCTCCTTTCATTCAGTCAGTAGCTTCAAACATTTCTGGTATATGAAAAACATGTTTTTCAATGGCAAAAATCAATGAATATTGTAAATGCACAAACAGTAATATCTCCACATTGCACGGTGCAATTCTGAAATTTTTAGCTTTTTCCTGTTAATCCTAGCATGATAAAGAAGATTCAAAGAGAGTGAGATGCCAGCTCCTTTCATTCAGTCAGTAGCTTCAAACATTTCTGGACGTTTTTCAATGGCAAAAATCAATGAATATTGTAAATGCACAAACAGTAATATCTCCACATTGCACGGTGCAATTCTGAAATTTTTTGCTTTTTCCTGCTAATCCTAGCATGATAAAGAAGATTCAAAGAGAGTGAGATGCCAGCTCCTTTCATTCAGTCAGTAGCTTCAAACATTTCTGGTATATGAAAACATGTTTTTCAATGGCAAAAATCAATGAATATTGTAAATGCACAAACAGTAATATCTCCACATTGCACGGTGCAATTCTGAAATTTTTAGCTTTTTCCTGTTAATCCTAGCATGATAAAGAAGATTCAAAGAGAGTGAGATGCCAGCTCCTTTCATTCAGTCAGTAGCTTCAAACATTTCTGGACGTTTTTCAATGGCAAAAATCAATGAATATTGTAAATGCACAAACAGTAATATCTCCACATTGCACGGTGCAATTCTGAAATTTTTTGCTTTTTCCTGTTAATCCTAGCATGATAAAGAAGATTCAAAGAGAGTGAGATGCCAGCTCCTTTCATTCAGTCAGTAGCTTCAAACATTTCTGGTATATGAAAAACATGTTTTTCAATGGCAAAAATCAATGAATATTGTAAATGCACAAACAGTAATATCTCCACATTGCACAGTGCAATTCTGAAATTTTTAGCTTTTTCCTGTTAATCCTAGCATGATAAAGAAGATTCAAAGAGAGTGAGATGCCAGCTCCTTTCATTCAGTCAGTAGCTTCAAACATTTCTGGACGTTTTTCAATGGCAAAAATCAATGAATATTGTAAATGCACAAACAGTAATATCTCCACATTGCACGGTGCAATTCTGAAATTTTTAGCTTTTTCCTGTTAATCCTAGCATGATAAAGAAGATTCAAAGAGAGTGAGATGCCAGCTCCTTTCATTCAGTCAGTAGCTTCAAACATTTCTGGACGTTTTTCAATGGCAAAAATCAATGAATATTGTAAATGCACAAACAGTAATATCTCCACATTGCACGGTGCAATTCTGAAATTTTTAGCTTTTTCCTGTTAATCCTAGCATGATAAAGAAGATTCAAAGAGAGTGAGATGCCAGCTCCTTTCATTCAGTCAGTAGCTTCAAACATTTCTGGACGTTTTTCAATGGCAAAAATCAATGAATATTGTAAATGCACAAACAGTAATATCTCCACATTGCACGGTGCAATTCTGAAATTTTTAGCTTTTTCCTGCTAATCCTAGCATGATAAAGAAGATTCAAAGAGAGTGAGATGCCAGCTCCTTTCATTCAGTCAGTAGCTTCAAACATTTCTGGTATATGAAAAACATGTTTTTCAATGGCAAAAATCAATGAATATTGTAAATGCACAAACAGTAATATCTCCACATTGCACGGTGCAATTCTGAAATTTTTAGCTTTTTCCTGTTAATCCTAGCATGATAAAGAAGATTCAAAGAGAGTGAGATGCCAGCTCCTTTCATTCAGTCAGTAGCTTCAAACATTTCTGGACGTTTTTCAATGGCAAAAATCAATGAATATTGTAAATGCACAAACAGTAATATCTCCACATTGCACGGTGCAATTCTGAAATTTTTTGCTTTTTCCTGTTAATCCTAGCATGATAAAGAAGATTCAAAGAGAGTGAGATGCCAGCTCCTTTCATTCAGTCAGTAGCTTCAAACATTTCTGGTATATGAAAAACATGTTTTTCAATGGCAAAAATCAATGAATATTGTAAATGCACAAACAGTAATATCTCCACATTGCACGGTGCAATTCTGAAATTTTTAGCTTTTTCCTGTTAATCCTAGCATGATAAAGAAGATTCAAAGAGAGTGAGATGCCAGCTCCTTTCATTCAGTCAGTAGCTTCAAACATTTCTGGACGTTTTTCAATGGCAAAAATCAATGAATATTGTAAATGCACAAACAGTAATATCTCCACATTGCACGGTGCAATTCTGAAATTTTTAGCTTTTTCCTGTTAATCCTAGCATGATAAAGAAGATTCAAAGAGAGTGAGATGCCAGCTCCTTTCATTCAGTCAGTAGCTTCAAACATTTCTGGACGTTTTTCAATGGCAAAAATCAATGAATATTGTAAATGCACAAACAGTAATATCTCCACATTGCACGGTGCAATTCTGAAATTTTTAGCTTTTTCCTGTTAATCCTAGCATGATAAAGAAGATTCAAAGAGAGTGAGATGCCAGCTCCTTTCATTCAGTCAGTAGCTTCAAACATTTCTGGACGTTTTTCAATGGCAAAAATCAATGAATATTGTAAATGCACAAACAGTAATATCTCCACATTGCACGGTGCAATTCTGAAATTTTTAGCTTTTTCCTGCTAATCCTAGCATGATAAAGAAGATTCAAAGAGAGTGAGATGCCAGCTCCTTTCATTCAGTCAGTAGCTTCAAACATTTCTGGTATATGAAAAACATGTTTTTCAATGGCAAAAATCAATGAATATTGTAAATGCACAAACAGTAATATCTCCACATTGCACGGTGCAATTCTGAAATTTTTAGCTTTTTCCTGTTAATCCTAGCATGATAAAGAAGATTCAAAGAGAGTGAGATGCCAGCTCCTTTCATTCAGTCAGTAGCTTCAAACATTTCTGGACGTTTTTCAATGGCAAAAATCAATGAATATTGTAAATGCACAAACAGTAATATCTCCACATTGCACGGTGCAATTCTGAAATTTTTTGCTTTTTCCTGTTAATCCTAGCATGATAAAGAAGATTCAAAGAGAGTGAGATGCCAGCTCCTTTCATTCAGTCAGTAGCTTCAAACATTTCTGGTATATGAAAAACATGTTTTTCAATGGCAAAAATCAATGAATATTGTAAATGCACAAACAGTAATATCTCCACATTGCACGGTGCAATTCTGAAATTTTTAGCTTTTTCCTGTTAATCCTAGCATGATAAAGAAGATTCAAAGAGAGTGAGATGCCAGCTCCTTTCATTCAGTCAGTAGCTTCAAACATTTCTGGACGTTTTTCAATGGCAAAAATCAATGAATATTGTAAATGCACAAACAGTAATATCTCCACATTGCACGGTGCAATTCTGAAATTTTTAGCTTTTTCCTGTTAATCCTAGCATGATAAAGAAGATTCAAAGAGAGTGAGATGCCAGCTCCTTTCATTCAGTCAGTAGCTTCAAACATTTCTGGACGTTTTTCAATGGCAAAAATCAATGAATATTGTAAATGCACAAACAGTAATATCTCCACATTGCATGGTGCAATTCTGAAATTTTTAGCTTTTTCCTGTTAATCCTAGCATGATAAAGAAGATTCAAAGAGAGTGAGATGCCAGCTCCTTTCATTCAGTCAGTAGCTTCAAACATTTCTGGTATATGAAAAACATGTTTTTCAATGGCAAAAATCAATGAATATTGTAAATGCACAAACAGTAATATCTCCACATTGCACGGTGCAATTCTGAAATTTTTAGCTTTTTCCTGTTAATCCTAGCATGATAAAGAAGATTCAAAGAGAGTGAGATGCCAGCTCCTTTCATTCAGTCAGTAGCTTCAAACATTTCTGGACGTTTTTCAATGGCAAAAATCAATGAATATTGTAAATGCACAAACAGTAATATCTCCACATTGCACGGTGCAATTCTGAAATTTTTTGCTTTTTCCTGCTAATCCTAGCATGATAAAGAAGATTCAAAGAGAGTGAGATGCCAGCTCCTTTCATTCAGTCAGTAGCTTCAAACATTTCTGGTATATGAAAAACATGTTTTTCAATGGCAAAAGTCAATGAATATTGTAAATGCACAAACAGTAATATCTCCACATTGCACGGTGCAATTCTGAAATTTTTAGCTTTTTCCTGTTAATCCTAGCATGATAAAGAAGATTCAAAGAGAGTGAGATGCCAGCTCCTTTCATTCAGTCAGTAGCTTCAAACATTTCTGGACGTTTTTCAATGGCAAAAATCAATGAATATTGTAAATGCACACAGTAATATCTCCACATTGCACGGTGCAATTCTGAAATTTTTAGCTTATTCCTGTTAATCCTAGCATGATAAAGAAGATTCAAAGAGAGTGAGATGCCAGCTCCTTTCATTCAGTCAGTAGCTTCAAACATTTCTGGTATATGAAAAACATGTTTTTCAATGGCAAAAATCAATGAATATTGTAAATGCACAAACAGTAATATCTCCACATTGCACGGTGCAATTCTGAAATTTTTAGCTTTTTCCTGTTAATCCTAGCATGATAAAGAAGATTCAAAGAGAGTGAGATGCCAGCTCCTTTCATTCAGTCAGTAGCTTCAAACATTTCTGGACGTTTTTCAATGGCAAAAATCAATGAATATTGTAAATGCACAAACAGTAATATCTCCACATTGCACGGTGCAATTCTGAAATTTTTAGCTTTTTCCTGTTAATCCTAGCATGATAAAGAAGATTCAAAGAGAGTGAGATGCCAGCTCCTTTCATTCAGTCAGTAGCTTCAAACATTTCTGGACGTTTTTCAATGGCAAAAATCAATGAATATTGTAAATGCACAAACAGTAATATCTCCACATTGCACGGTGCAATTCTGAAATTTTTAGCTTTTTCCTGTTAATCCTAGCATGATAAAGAAGATTCAAAGAGAGTGAGATGCCAGCTCCTTTCATTCAGTCAGTAGCTTCAAACATTTCTGGACGTTTTTCAATGGCAAAAATCAATGAATATTGTAAATGCACAAACAGTAATATCTCCACATTGCACGGTGCAATTCTGAAATTTTTAGCTTTTTCCTGTTAATCCTAGCATGATAAAGAAGATTCAAAGAGAGTGAGATGCCAGCTCCTTTCATTCAGTCAGTAGCTTCAAACATTTCTGGACGTTTTTCAATGGCAAAAATCAATGAATATTGTAAATGCACAAACAGTAATATCTCCACATTGCACGGTGCAATTCTGAAATTTTTTGCTTTTTCCTGTTAATCCTAGCATGATAAAGAAGATTCAAAGAGAGTGAGATGCCAGCTCCTTTCATTCAGTCAGTAGCTTCAAACATTTCTGGTATATGAAAAACATGTTTTTCAATGGCAAAAATCAATGAATATTGTAAATGCACAAACAGTAATATCTCCACATTGCACGGTGCAATTCTGAAATTTTTAGCTTTTTCCTGTTAATCCTAGCATGATAAAGAAGATTCAAAGAGAGTGAGATGCCAGCTCCTTTCATTCAGTCAGTAGCTTCAAACATTTCTGGACGTTTTTCAATGGCAAAAATCAATGAATATTGTAAATGCACAAACAGTAATATCTCCACATTGCACGGTGCAATTCTGAAATTTTTAGCTTTTTCCTGTTAATCCTAGCATGATAAAGAAGATTCAAAGAGAGTGAGATGCCAGCTCCTTTCATTCAGTCAGTAGCTTCAAACATTTCTGGACGTTTTTCAATGGCAAAAATCAATGAATATTGTAAATGCACAAACAGTAATATCTCCACATTGCACGGTGCAATTCTGAAATTTTTAGCTTTTTCCTGTTAATCCTAGCATGATAAAGAAGATTCAAAGAGAGTGAGATGCCAGCTCCTTTCATTCAGTCAGTAGCTTCAAACATTTCTGGACGTTTTTCAATGGCAAAAATCAATGAATATTGTAAATGCACAAACAGTAATATCTCCACATTGCACGGTGCAATTCTGAAATTTTTAGCTTTTTCCTGTTAATCCTAGCATGATAAAGAAGATTCAAAGAGAGTGAGATGCCAGCTCCTTTCATTCAGTCAGTAGCTTCAAACATTTCTGGACGTTTTTCAATGGCAAAAATCAATGAATATTGTAAATGCACAAACAGTAATATCTCCACATTGCACGGTGCAATTCTGAAATTTTTAGCTTTTTCCTGTTAATCCTAGCATGATAAAGAAGATTCAAAGAGAGTGAGATGCCAGCTCCTTTCATTCAGTCAGTAGCTTCAAACATTTCTGGACGTTTTTCAATGGCAAAAATCAATGAATATTGTAAATGCACAAACAGTAATATCTCCACATTGCACGGTGCAATTCTGAAATTTTTAGCTTTTTCCTGTTAATCCTAGCATGATAAAGAAGATTCAAAGAGAGTGAGATGCCAGCTCCTTTCATTCAGTCAGTAGCTTCAAACATTTCTGGTATATGAAAAACATGTTTTTCAATGGCAAAAATCAATGAATATTGTAAATGCACAAACAGTAATATCTCCACATTGCACGGTGCAATTCTGAAATTTTTAGCTTTTTCCTGTTAATCCTAGCATGATAAAGAAGATTCAAAGAGAGTGAGATGCCAGCTCCTTTCATTCAGTCAGTAGCTTCAAACATTTCTGGACGTTTTTCAATGGCAAAAATCAATGAATATTGTAAATGCACAAACAGTAATATCTCCACATTGCACGGTGCAATTCTGAAATTTTTAGCTTTTTCCTGTTAATCCTAGCATGATAAAGAAGATTCAAAGAGAGTGAGATGCCAGCTCCTTTCATTCAGTCAGTAGCTTCAAACATTTCTGGACGTTTTTCAATGGCAAAAATCAATGAATATTGTAAATGCACAAACAGTAATATCTCCACATTGCACGGTGCAATTCTGAAATTTTTAGCTTTTTCCTGTTAATCCTAGCATGATAAAGAAGATTCAAAGAGAGTGAGATGCCAGCTCCTTTCATTCAGTCAGTAGCTTCAAACATTTCTGGACGTTTTTCAATGGCAAAAATCAATGAATATTGTAAATGCACAAACAGTAATATCTCCACATTGCACGGTGCAATTCTGAAATTTTTAGCTTTTTCCTGTTAATCCTAGCATGATAAAGAAGATTCAAAGAGAGTGAGATGCCAGCTCCTTTCATTCAGTCAGTAGCTTCAAACATTTCTGGACGTTTTTCAATGGCAAAAATCAATGAATATTGTAAATGCACAAACAGTAATATCTCCACATTGCACGGTGCAATTCTGAAATTTTTTGCTTTTTCCTGTTAATCCTAGCATGATAAAGAAGATTCAAAGAGAGTGAGATGCCAGCTCCTTTCATTCAGTCAGTAGCTTCAAACATTTCTGGTATATGAAAAACATGTTTTTCAATGGCAAAAATCAATGAATATTGTAAATGCACAAACAGTAATATCTCCACATTGCACGGTGCAATTCTGAAATTTTTAGCTTTTTCCTGTTAATCCTAGCATGATAAAGAAGATTCAAAGAGAGTGAGATGCCAGCTCCTTTCATTCAGTCAGTAGCTTCAAACATTTCTGGACGTTTTTCAATGGCAAAAATCAATGAATATTGTAAATGCACAAACAGTAATATCTCCACATTGCACGGTGCAATTCTGAAATTTTTAGCTTTTTCCTGTTAATCCTAGCATGATAAAGAAGATTCAAAGAGAGTGAGATGCCAGCTCCTTTCATTCAGTCAGTAGCTTCAAACATTTCTGGACGTTTTTCAATGGCAAAAATCAATGAATATTGTAAATGCACAAACAGTAATATCTCCACATTGCACGGTGCAATTCTGAAATTTTTAGCTTTTTCCTGTTAATCCTAGCATGATAAAGAAGATTCAAAGAGAGTGAGATGCCAGCTCCTTTCATTCAGTCAGTAGCTTCAAACATTTCTGGACGTTTTTCAATGGCAAAAATCAATGAATATTGTAAATGCACAAACAGTAATATCTCCACATTGCACGGTGCAATTCTGAAATTTTTAGCTTTTTCCTGTTAATCCTAGCATGATAAAGAAGATTCAAAGAGAGTGAGATGCCAGCTCCTTTCATTCAGTCAGTAGCTTCAAACATTTCTGGACGTTTTTCAATGGCAAAAATCAATGAATATTGTAAATGCACAAACAGTAATATCTCCACATTGCACGGTGCAATTCTGAAATTTTTAGCTTTTTCCTGTTAATCCTAGCATGATAAAGAAGATTCAAAGAGAGTGAGATGCCAGCTCCTTTCATTCAGTCAGTAGCTTCAAACATTTCTGGACGTTTTTCAATGGCAAAAATCAATGAATATTGTAAATGCACAAACAGTAATATCTCCACATTGCACGGTGCAATTCTGAAATTTTTAGCTTTTTCCTGTTAATCCTAGCATGATAAAGAAGATTCAAAGAGAGTGAGATGCCAGCTCCTTTCATTCAGTCAGTAGCTTCAAACATTTCTGGTATATGAAAAACATGTTTTTCAATGGCAAAAATCAATGAATATTGTAAATGCACAAACAGTAATATCTCCACATTGCACGGTGCAATTCTGAAATTTTTAGCTTTTTCCTGTTAATCCTAGCATGATAAAGAAGATTCAAAGAGAGTGAGATGCCAGCTCCTTTCATTCAGTCAGTAGCTTCAAACATTTCTGGTATATGAAAAACATGTTTTTCAATGGCAAAAATCAATGAATATTGTAAATGCACAAACAGTAATATCTCCACATTGCACGGTGCAATTCTGAAATTTTTAGCTTTTTCCTGTTAATCCTAGCATGATAAAGAAGATTCAAAGAGAGTGAGATGCCAGCTCCTTTCATTCAGTCAGTAGCTTCAAACATTTCTGGTATATGAAAAACATGTTTTTCAATGGCAAAAATCAATGAATATTGTAAATGCACAAACAGTAATATCTCCACATTGCACGGTGCAATTCTGAAATTTTTAGCTTTTTCCTGTTAATCCTAGCATGATAAAGAAGATTCAAAGAGAGTGAGATGCCAGCTCCTTTCATTCAGTCAGTAGCTTCAAACATTTCTGGTATATGAAAAACATGTTTTTCAATGGCAAAAATCAATGAATATTGTAAATGCACAAACAGTAATATCTCCACATTGCACGGTGCAATTCTGAAATTTTTAGCTTTTTCCTGTTAATCCTAGCATGATAAAGAAGATTCAAAGAGAGTGAGATGCCAGCTCCTTTCATTCAGTCAGTAGCTTCAAACATTTCTGGACGTTTTTCAATGGCAAAAATCAATGAATATTGTAAATGCACAAACAGTAATATCTCCACATTGCACGGTGCAATTCTGAAATTTTTAGCTTTTTCCTGTTAATCCTAGCATGATAAAGAAGATTCAAAGAGAGTGAGATGCCAGCTCCTTTCATTCAGTCAGTAGCTTCAAACATTTCTGGACGTTTTTCAATGGCAAAAATCAATGAATATTGTAAATGCACAAACAGTAATATCTCCACATTGCACGGTGCAATTCTGAAATTTTTTGCTTTTTCCTGTTAATCCTAGCATGATAAAGAAGATTCAAAGAGAGTGAGATGCCAGCTCCTTTCATTCAGTCAGTAGCTTCAAACATTTCTGGTATATGAAAAACATGTTTTTCAATGGCAAAAATCAATGAATATTGTAAATGCACAAACAGTAATATCTCCACATTGCACGGTGCAATTCTGAAATTTTTAGCTTTTTCCTGTTAATCCTAGCATGATAAAGAAGATTCAAAGAGAGTGAGATGCCAGCTCCTTTCATTCAGTCAGTAGCTTCAAACATTTCTGGACGTTTTTCAATGGCAAAAATCAATGAATATTGTAAATGCACAAACAGTAATATCTCCACATTGCACGGTGCAATTCTGAAATTTTTTGCTTTTTCCTGCTAATCCTAGCATGATAAAGAAGATTCAAAGAGAGTGAGATGCCAGCTCCTTTCATTCAGTCAGTAGCTTCAAACATTTCTGGACGTTTTTCAATGGCAAAAATCAATGAATATTGTAAATGCACAAACAGTAATATCTCCACATTGCACGGTGCAATTCTGAAATTTTTAGCTTTTTCCTGTTAATCCTAGCATGATAAAGAAGATTCAAAGAGAGTGAGATGCCAGCTCCTTTCATTCAGTCAGTAGCTTCAAACATTTCTGGACGTTTTTCAATGGCAAAAATCAATGAATATTGTAAATGCACAAACAGTAATATCTCCACATTGCACGGTGCAATTCTGAAATTTTTTGCTTTTTCCTGCTAATCCTAGCATGATAAAGAAGATTCAAAGAGAGTGAGATGCCAGCTCCTTTCATTCAGTCAGTAGCTTCAAACATTTCTGGTATATGAAAAACAAGTTTTTCAATGGCAAAAATCAATGAATATTGTAAATGCACAAACAGTAATATCTCCACATTGCACGGTGCAATTCTGAAATTTTTAGCTTTTTCCTGTTAATCCTAGCATGATAAAGAAGATTCAAAGAGAGTGAGATGCCAGCTCCTTTCATTCAGTCAGTAGCTTCAAACATTTCTGGACGTTTTTCAATGGCAAAAATCAATGAATATTGTAAATGCACAAACAGTAATATCTCCACATTGCACGGTGCAATTCTGAAATTTTTAGCTTTTTCCTGTTAATCCTAGCATGATAAAGAAGATTCAAAGAGAGTGAGATGCCAGCTCCTTTCATTCAGTCAGTAGCTTCAAACATTTCTGGACGTTTTTCAATGGCAAAAATCAATGAATATTGTAAATGCACAAACAGTAATATCTCCACATTGCACGGTGCAATTCTGAAATTTTTAGCTTTTTCCTGTTAATCCTAGCATGATAAAGAAGATTCAAAGAGAGTGAGATGCCAGCTCCTTTCATTCAGTCAGTAGCTTCAAACATTTCTGGACGTTTTTCAATGGCAAAAATCAATGAATATTGTAAATGCACAAACAGTAATATCTCCACATTGCACGGTGCAATTCTGAAATTTTTTGCTTTTTCCTGTTAATCCTAGCATGATAAAGAAGATTCAAAGAGAGTGAGATGCCAGCTCCTTTCATTCAGTCAGTAGCTTCAAACATTTCTGGACGTTTTTCAATGGCAAAAATCAATGAATATTGTAAATGCACAAACAGTAATATCTCCACATTGCATGGTGCAATTCTGAAATTTTTTGCTTTTTCCTGTTAATCCTAGCATGATAAAGAAGATTCAAAGAGAGTGAGATGCCAGCTCCTTTCATTCAGTCAGTAGCTTCAAACATTTCTGGTATATGAAAAACATGTTTTTCAATGGCAAAAATCAATGAATATTGTAAATGCACAAACAGTAATATCTCCACATTGCACGGTGCAATTCTGAAATTTTTAGCTTTTTCCTGTTAATCCTAGCATGATAAAGAAGATTCAAAGAGAGTGAGATGCCAGCTCCTTTCATTCAGTCAGTAGCTTCAAACATTTCTGGACGTTTTTCAATGGCAAAAATCAATGAATATTGTAAATGCACAAACAGTAATATCTCCACATTGCACGGTGCAATTCTGAAATTTTTTGCTTTTTCCTGCTAATCCTAGCATGATAAAGAAGATTCAAAGAGAGTGAGATGCCAGCTCCTTTCATTCAGTCAGTAGCTTCAAACATTTCTGGTATATGAAAAACATGTTTTTCAATGGCAAAAATCAATGAATATTGTAAATGCACAAACAGTAATATCTCCACATTGCACGGTGCAATTCTGAAATTTTTAGCTTTTTCCTGTTAATCCTAGCATGATAAAGAAGATTCAAAGAGAGTGAGATGCCAGCTCCTTTCATTCAGTCAGTAGCTTCAAACATTTCTGGACGTTTTTCAATGGCAAAAATCAATGAATATTGTAAATGCACAAACAGTAATATCTCCACATTGCACGGTGCAATTCTGAAATTTTTAGCTTTTTCCTGTTAATCCTAGCATGATAAAGAAGATTCAAAGAGAGTGAGATGCCAGCTCCTTTCATTCAGTCAGTAGCTTCAAACATTTCTGGTATATGAAAAACATGTTTTTCAATGGCAAAAATCAATGAATATTGTAAATGCACAAACAGTAATATCTCCACATTGCACGGTGCAATTCTGAAATTTTTAGCTTTTTCCTGTTAATCCTAGCATGATAAAGAAGATTCAAAGAGAGTGAGATGCCAGCTCCTTTCATTCAGTCAGTAGCTTCAAACATTTCTGGACGTTTTTCAATGGCAAAAATCAATGAATATTGTAAATGCACAAACAGTAATATCTCCACATTGCACGGTGCAATTCTGAAATTTTTAGCTTTTTCCTGTTAATCCTAGCATGATAAAGAAGATTCAAAGAGAGTGAGATGCCAGCTCCTTTCATTCAGTCAGTAGCTTCAAACATTTCTGGACGTTTTTCAATGGCAAAAATCAATGAATATTGTAAATGCACAAACAGTAATATCTCCACATTGCACGGTGCAATTCTGAAATTTTTAGCTTTTTCCTGTTAATCCTAGCATGATAAAGAAGATTCAAAGAGAGTGAGATGCCAGCTCCTTTCATTCAGTCAGTAGCTTCAAACATTTCTGGACGTTTTTCAATGGCAAAAATCAATGAATATTGTAAATGCACAAACAGTAATATCTCCACATTGCACGGTGCAATTCTGAAATTTTTAGCTTTTTCCTGTTAATCCTAGCATGATAAAGAAGATTCAAAGAGAGTGAGATGCCAGCTCCTTTCATTCAGTCAGTAGCTTCAAACATTTCTGGACGTTTTTCAATGGCAAAAATCAATGAATATTGTAAATGCACAAACAGTAATATCTCCACATTGCACGGTGCAATTCTGAAATTTTTTGCTTTTTCCTGTTAATCCTAGCATGATAAAGAAGATTCAAAGAGAGTGAGATGCCAGCTCCTTTCATTCAGTCAGTAGCTTCAAACATTTCTGGTATATGAAAAACATGTTTTTCAATGGCAAAAATCAATGAATATTGTAAATGCACAAACAGTAATATCTCCACATTGCACGGTGCAATTCTGAAATTTTTAGCTTTTTCCTGTTAATCCTAGCATGATAAAGAAGATTCAAAGAGAGTGAGATCCTGGAGCAACAAGTATTCTTCACTGGCTACGAGTTCGGAGGAGGAATCCTCGGACACGTCTCCTAATCCTAGTCCAGATAAGAGACGTGCTAAAAAGGACTTTTCCCCTTCGTCCCCAGACCCTACGCTTAGTGTCCCGGTCAAAATGCCCATTTCACAAGAGTTGGGAAATACCGACCTTGGTTCATATCTGGACAATCTTTTAAAGACGATTGACAGAAATATGAAACTGGGCTTCGAGAAACAGGTAGACACTATGAAATCTACTTTGGAAGCTTTTGGTCTTAAATTGGAGGAAAACACTAAAAGACTTGAAACGGTGGAGGGAAAGGTAGAGTCTGTCTCTTCTGATAATCTAGAAATTAAATCTGAACTTAAAAGACTCAGATTAAAAGTTGCGGATTTGGAGGATAGGAGTAGGAGAAATAATTTGAAGATTAGGGGCATATCTGAGGATGTTTCTCCCTCAGATATCTCGGCTTTTCTCAAAGACTTATTTCACAAGACAATCCCATCCCTTTCTGAGCAGGATCTTATCATTGATAGGGCCCATCGCTTATTTCGTCCGACCTCCATTTCCTCGGATCTTCCTAGGGATGTAATAGCTAGGTTACATTTCTTCTCGACCAAAGAGAGAATCTTGAATTATATCAGGGAAAATAGGACTTTTCCAGAGCCTTTCTCGCACCTAAAAATCTTCTCCGATTTTTCCAAAGAAACCATGGATGCAAGAAGGTCATACAAATTGACCATAGATAGACTGAGGGATATGAATATCCCATATAGGTGGGGCTTTCCAGTAAAGTTGCTGATTTTCTTTAACCGGAAAACATTCACTCTTACAGATCCTGATGAAGGCCCTAAATTTTTTGATTTTATAAAAGACATTTCCTACAAAGTTACAAAGGCACCTCACCGCTGAAATGATAAACACTACTCCCTCGGGAGCCCTCTTTAAAAATAATCTCATTTTATCACCTCACCTAACATGCTATAATAAATTTATCATTCTTCTTTATATTTAGCCTTCATGGTTTGTCCACATTATTTTTCCCCCCAATCTGAGGGAGAACCTTTTTGGTGAAGGTTCCCTCAGGAGATTTTTTGATTCGTTTTTTTTTCTTTTTCTTTGAATATTTGGTTATTGTTATTACTATCTTTGAATTAATATTAGAGATATTGTATTCCAGCTTTGATTGTCGGTTGATTTTTATTTTTTGGGAATTTGTTGGACCAACTGACCCCTCTCCTTTTGACTTACTTTAATTATTAATTTACATATGCCTATCAAGATCATCACCTATAATGTAAGAGGCCTAAACAGTCCCAATAAGAGATTCTCCCTTTGGAAGGAATTGGGTCATCTTGGTGCTGATGTTGCGTGTCTTCAGGAGACAAGGTTTGCCGAGGGAAAACACCCTACCTTCACCCACAAACGCTACCCTCATATATTTGAATCCACTAGCGACCGGAAAAAAGCCGGTGTAGCTACAGTGATCAGAGATTCTGTCCCATTTGAGTTTTTAGATCAGCATAAAGATGTCAATGGAAGGTTCCATATATTGCTCTGTAAACTGAATAATCATGAGTGCACTGTTGTTAACCTATACGCCCCAAATAAAAAGCAAATACCCTTTTTGAATAAGGTTTTTAGAAAGGTTGAAGAGGTTAGGAGAGGCGAATTGATTTTTTTGGGAGACTTCAACATGGTCCCGGACGGGCATATGGACTCTTCCTCCCCCAGCCGTCATTTATACCCGACACTAAACAATTGGCTTTATAAAAATGAACTATTTGATACATTTAGATGTCTGCAAACTACCTCCAAAGAATTCTCCCATTTTTCGGACGCGCATCAAACGGCCTCTAGAATTGACTTAATAATAACTGACGTTTTTTCTTTACCCAAATTCTCTAACGTATCTATAGGCCTTAGGTCTCTATCAGATCATGCCCCTACGTCATGTGAAATTCATATTGGTCCTCTTATTAAAAATGGATTTCTTTGGAAATGTAGATCTTCACTTATTCATAACCCCAAAAACAAAAAAATTATTGAAAAAGCTATTTCTGATTATTTTAGGGAGAACGATACCCCAGATTTATCTAATCCCTTCTCCAGCTGGTGCGCTCACAAGGCCGTCCTTCGTGGTGTACTAATGCAGATATCCTCATCTGAAAAAAAAGAAAAAAGATCAAAAATTAATTCTCTTCAAAAACTGATTAGGGAAAAAGAATTAGAGCAAATTAATCTTCCTTCCCCTTCCCCAATAATTCAAAAAGAACTCTCAAATTTAAGGGTAGAGCTAAAATCAGAAATTTCTTCCTCCTATGATGCAATTATTCGGAAATCAAAATTTAATTACTATGCGGCTCTAAATAAACCTACCCGCTTTATGGCCCGCCTAGTCAAATGTAAAAGAGCAATTAATAGAATAGATAAAATAAAAAACAATAGTGGAATAACATTTTGCCACCCTAAAGATATAGTGAACCAGTTTGCAAATTTTTACAAAAAACTCTACAACATCAAAACTGATCCTCTAATTTCCCATCCTCACCCAGATGCAATCAACAAATTTTTATCCTCCATTAACCTACCGAAATTGAGCCCTCTGGATCACGAGTCATTGAATAAGCCTTTTTCTAACCTTGAAATTATTAACACAATAAAGCAACTTAAAGATTTCAAGGCTCCGGGTCCAGATGGGTTCATCAATGAGTATTATAAAACTTTTTGTGACCTACTTTCTTCCCCTCTCACGAAAATTTTCAATCATGCTTCCTCAATAAGCTCCTTCCCCTCAGAAATGCTGGAAGCCACCATTACCCTAATACCCAAGTCTAAGGACGAGAGAGATAATGTTAAAAATTATAGGCCCATTTCGCTAATTAACACTGATATTAAGATATATTCGAAAATTCTGGCCAATCGTTTATCGACTATACTCCCATCTCTCATCAACGACGATCAGATTGGCTTCGTTGGTGGGAGGCAAGCAACTGATGGCTCTAGAAGACTTCTGAATATTATTAAGGTGATAAATACGGCGAAACTCCCAACTTCATTGCTTGCTTTAGACGCTGAAAAAGCTTTCGACAGGTTAAATTGGCTATACCTTAAACTCACCCTTATTAAATTCGGTTTTGATAACAAATTTCTCTCTTCAATTATGGCCCTCTATTCTAACCCCCAAGCAAAAATTTATGTTAACAATTATCTCTCCAATCCAATCCCTATCACAAATGGTACTAGACAGGGTTGCCCACTTTCCCCCCTTCTCTTTGTCCTGGCTATGGAGCCTTTGGCACAGAGGATTAGAGAAAACACTGACATTAGGGGGATTTCTACCCCATCTCGAGAATTTAAAATTGGCCTCTTTGCAGATGATGTTATGCTTTCCTTGCTGGACCCAGTAAATTCGGTTGCGGAAGTTTCGAAGGTTCTAGAACTATTCTCTCAGATTTCTTATTTTAAGATCAATAATGAGAAGTCTAAACTTTTAAACATTAATCTGGACCGTCAGACGAGAGAGGTTTTACACTCGAGATTTTCCTTCGGTCTGGCTAAACGCAATCTGACTTATTTGGGGATCAGTATTGGTAAAACTATTAACTCAACAATTTCTGACAACCTGGTTCTGATTGAGGATATCGTCCGTGGAGATTTGATGGAATTTTTGAAAAGAGATTTGTCATGGTGGGGTAGAGTCCTCTCTATTAAGATGTTTGTTCTACCCAAAATCTTGTATTTTTTCCGCAACTTACCTTTAACTATTTCTCACATCTTTATTCAAAAAATTCAAAATCAGATTAATTCCTATGTCTGGGATAATAAACGTGCGAGGATATCTGCAGATATATTGTACAAGAATAAGTGCAACGGAGGTCTGAGCCACCCTAATATTTCCGCTTACTATTTGGCAAACCTCATCAAACAGAGCAGTAATTGGTTTAATTCTGACAGTCCCCCAGCTTGGATGACTCTGGAGACCTTCTTAAATAATGGTTCTTCTCCCCGTGAATTGTTACTTAGGCATCTCTTTAAACAGTGCACTCATGATTCTTCCCATCCTATTTTCCAGGCGATTATTGACGCCTGGAAAAAAATCGCCAAAAGAAAGAAAAAGAGTCCCCTAAGAGATTCTGATAGGGATAAGTTTTCTTTTGTCAAAAACTTTCCAATTGGTTTTGTTGCTGATCTGTATAACTCTTCCATTCCAGATCAGTGGGACAATAAAGGGTTAAGGAAAATTGGAGACTTCTATGAAGCTTCTGCCTTTATTCCTTTCCAAACTCTTAAAAAAAGATTCAACTTACCTTCCTCTGATTTCTTTTTATACTCTCATTTAAAGAGCATTATTCTGGAATTTATTTCTGGTAAACTTATTGTTTCTGAAACCTCGGTGAACCTGTTAAGCAACCCATCCCACAAAATTTTTTGGAGCCTGAGACACATATATAACAGCTTCAATAATGATCTTTCCTTCCAAAAACACCTCTACATGATACGCTGGGAAAAAGATCTAAAACTCAATTTCCAATCCGATCAATGGGAGAGTGCTGTTCTTTTTTCTCAGGCCTCTAATATATCTATGCCCTTACAAGAGGCTTACTTCAAAATTCTAACCAGATGGTATTACACTCCAATCAGGCTTCACCATATAAAGCCCAGCAACTCTCCCCTTTGTTGGAGGGAGTGCGGCCTTAGGGGAGATCTTTTACATCTCTTTTGGAGCTGCCCTAAAATCCGGAATCTATGGGCTCAGATCTCTTCTTTGGTAGATGACCTTTTAGGCAGACCTGTAGTATTGACCCCTCAAATGGCTTTACTATCCTTAGATCTTGAACCATATAAGTCGTTTGAAAGATCTTTGGTGATTCACTTATTTTCAGTGTGTAAGAACGCATTGGCTTTTTATTGGAGAAAGTCATATGTCCCCACTTTGGAGGACTTAGTTGATAAGATGAATCTCCATAGAATATTTGAACTCAGATTTGCCCTTATCAACAATAATTTACTTAAATTTTCTAGGAAGTGGGATATTTGGCTCACTAAATTCCCTCAACCCTCTCATAACGCTGGAACATCTTAATGTGTGTCGTGTTTAGCTCATTAATATGTTTAATTTTTGCTAATGATAGTAATGTGTGTTTAAAGTGTTCAAATTTCTGTATTATCGTATATACTATTTGACGAACAAATTTCTCCCATCTTTCCTGATTATCCATTCCCGTTTGTTCCCTTTCCCTTTCCCTTCCCTCAGAATTTTTCCCTTATTATGAATATTCTTTTGTAACTACTTTTATGCTACGTGTGTTATTCCCCTGTTAAATTGTTTATTAAAAATAAAAAAAATATGGTAAAACAAAGAGAGTGAGATGCCAGCTCCTTTCATTCAGTCAGTAGCTTCAAACATTTCTGGACGTTTTTCAATGGCAAAAATCAATGAATATTGTAAATGCACAAACAGTAATATCTCCACATTGCACGGTGCAATTCTGAAATTTTTAGCTTTTTCCTGTTAATCCTAGCATGATAAAGAAGATTCAAAGAGAGTGAGATGCCAGCTCCTTTCATTCAGTCAGTAGCTTCAAACATTTCTGGACGTTTTTCAATGGCAAAAATCAATGAATATTGTAAATGCACAAACAGTAATATCTCCACATTGCACGGTGCAATTCTGAAATTTTTAGCTTTTTCCTGTTAATCCTAGCATGATAAAGAAGATTCAAAGAGAGTGAGATGCCAGCTCCTTTCATTCAGTCAGTAGCTTCAAACATTTCTGGACGTTTTTCAATGGCAAAAATCAATGAATATTGTAAATGCACAAACAGTAATATCTCCACATTGCACGGTGCAATTCTGAAATTTTTAGCTTTTTCCTGTTAATCCTAGCATGATAAAGAAGATTCAAAGAGAGTGAGATGCCAGCTCCTTTCATTCAGTCAGTAGCTTCAAACATTTCTGGACGTTTTTCAATGGCAAAAATCAATGAATATTGTAAATGCACAAACAGTAATATCTCCACATTGCACGGTGCAATTCTGAAATTTTTAGCTTTTTCCTGTTAATCCTAGCATGATAAAGAAGATTCAAAGAGAGTGAGATGCCAGCTCCTTTCATTCAGTCAGTAGCTTCAAACATTTCTGGACGTTTTTCAATGGCAAAAATCAATGAATATTGTAAATGCACAAACAGTAATATCTCCACATTGCACGGTGCAATTCTGAAATTTTTAGCTTTTTCCTGTTAATCCTAGCATGATAAAGAAGATTCAAAGAGAGTGAGATGCCAGCTCCTTTCATTCAGTCAGTAGCTTCAAACATTTCTGGTATATGAAAAACATGTTTTTCAATGGCAAAAATCAATGAATATTGTAAATGCACAAACAGTAATATCTCCACATTGCACGGTGCAATTCTGAAATTTTTAGCTTTTTCCTGTTAATCCTAGCATGATAAAGAAGATTCAAAGAGAGTGAGATGCCAGCTCCTTTCATTCAGTCAGTAGCTTCAAACATTTCTGGTATATGAAAAACATGTTTTTCAATGGCAAAAATCAATGAATATTGTAAATGCACAAACAGTAATATCTCCACATTGCACGGTGCAATTCTGAAATTTTTAGCTTTTTCCTGTTAATCCTAGCATGATAAAGAAGATTCAAAGAGAGTGAGATGCCAGCTCCTTTCATTCAGTCAGTAGCTTCAAACATTTCTGGTATATGAAAAACATGTTTTTCAATGGCAAAAATCAATGAATATTGTAAATGCACAAACAGTAATATCTCCACATTGCACGGTGCAATTCTGAAATTTTTAGCTTTTTCCTGTTAATCCTAGCATGATAAAGAAGATTCAAAGAGAGTGAGATGCCAGCTCCTTTCATTCAGTCAGTAGCTTCAAACATTTCTGGTATATGAAAAACATGTTTTTCAATGGCAAAAATCAATGAATATTGTAAATGCACAAACAGTAATATCTCCACATTGCACGGTGCAATTCTGAAATTTTTAGCTTTTTCCTGTTAATCCTAGCATGATAAAGAAGATTCAAAGAGAGTGAGATGCCAGCTCCTTTCATTCAGTCAGTAGCTTCAAACATTTCTGGACGTTTTTCAATGGCAAAAATCAATGAATATTGTAAATGCACAAACAGTAATATCTCCACATTGCACGGTGCAATTCTGAAATTTTTAGCTTTTTCCTGTTAATCCTAGCATGATAAAGAAGATTCAAAGAGAGTGAGATGCCAGCTCCTTTCATTCAGTCAGTAGCTTCAAACATTTCTGGACGTTTTTCAATGGCAAAAATCAATGAATATTGTAAATGCACAAACAGTAATATCTCCACATTGCACGGTGCAATTCTGAAATTTTTTGCTTTTTCCTGTTAATCCTAGCATGATAAAGAAGATTCAAAGAGAGTGAGATGCCAGCTCCTTTCATTCAGTCAGTAGCTTCAAACATTTCTGGTATATGAAAAACATGTTTTTCAATGGCAAAAATCAATGAATATTGTAAATGCACAAACAGTAATATCTCCACATTGCACGGTGCAATTCTGAAATTTTTAGCTTTTTCCTGTTAATCCTAGCATGATAAAGAAGATTCAAAGAGAGTGAGATGCCAGCTCCTTTCATTCAGTCAGTAGCTTCAAACATTTCTGGACGTTTTTCAATGGCAAAAATCAATGAATATTGTAAATGCACAAACAGTAATATCTCCACATTGCACGGTGCAATTCTGAAATTTTTTGCTTTTTCCTGCTAATCCTAGCATGATAAAGAAGATTCAAAGAGAGTGAGATGCCAGCTCCTTTCATTCAGTCAGTAGCTTCAAACATTTCTGGACGTTTTTCAATGGCAAAAATCAATGAATATTGTAAATGCACAAACAGTAATATCTCCACATTGCACGGTGCAATTCTGAAATTTTTAGCTTTTTCCTGTTAATCCTAGCATGATAAAGAAGATTCAAAGAGAGTGAGATGCCAGCTCCTTTCATTCAGTCAGTAGCTTCAAACATTTCTGGACGTTTTTCAATGGCAAAAATCAATGAATATTGTAAATGCACAAACAGTAATATCTCCACATTGCACGGTGCAATTCTGAAATTTTTTGCTTTTTCCTGCTAATCCTAGCATGATAAAGAAGATTCAAAGAGAGTGAGATGCCAGCTCCTTTCATTCAGTCAGTAGCTTCAAACATTTCTGGTATATGAAAAACAAGTTTTTCAATGGCAAAAATCAATGAATATTGTAAATGCACAAACAGTAATATCTCCACATTGCACGGTGCAATTCTGAAATTTTTAGCTTTTTCCTGTTAATCCTAGCATGATAAAGAAGATTCAAAGAGAGTGAGATGCCAGCTCCTTTCATTCAGTCAGTAGCTTCAAACATTTCTGGACGTTTTTCAATGGCAAAAATCAATGAATATTGTAAATGCACAAACAGTAATATCTCCACATTGCACGGTGCAATTCTGAAATTTTTAGCTTTTTCCTGTTAATCCTAGCATGATAAAGAAGATTCAAAGAGAGTGAGATGCCAGCTCCTTTCATTCAGTCAGTAGCTTCAAACATTTCTGGACGTTTTTCAATGGCAAAAATCAATGAATATTGTAAATGCACAAACAGTAATATCTCCACATTGCACGGTGCAATTCTGAAATTTTTTGCTTTTTCCTGTTAATCCTAGCATGATAAAGAAGATTCAAAGAGAGTGAGATGCCAGCTCCTTTCATTCAGTCAGTAGCTTCAAACATTTCTGGTATATGAAAAACATGTTTTTCAATGGCAAAAATCAATGAATATTGTAAATGCACAAACAGTAATATCTCCACATTGCACGGTGCAATTCTGAAATTTTTAGCTTTTTCCTGTTAATCCTAGCATGATAAAGAAGATTCAAAGAGAGTGAGATGCCAGCTCCTTTCATTCAGTCAGTAGCTTCAAACATTTCTGGACGTTTTTCAATGGCAAAAATCAATGAATATTGTAAATGCACAAACAGTAATATCTCCACATTGCACGGTGCAATTCTGAAATTTTTAGCTTTTTCCTGTTAATCCTAGCATGATAAAGAAGATTCAAAGAGAGTGAGATGCCAGCTCCTTTCATTCAGTCAGTAGCTTCAAACATTTCTGGACGTTTTTCAATGGCAAAAATCAATGAATATTGTAAATGCACAAACAGTAATATCTCCACATTGCACGGTGCAATTCTGAAATTTTTAGCTTTTTCCTGTTAATCCTAGCATGATAAAGAAGATTCAAAGAGAGTGAGATGCCAGCTCCTTTCATTCAGTCAGTAGCTTCAAACATTTCTGGTATATGAAAAACATGTTTTTCAATGGCAAAAATCAATGAATATTGTAAATGCACAAACAGTAATATCTCCACATTGCACGGTGCAATTCTGAAATTTTTAGCTTTTTCCTGCTAATCCTAGCATGATAAAGAAGATTCAAAGAGAGTGAGATGCCAGCTCCTTTCATTCAGTCAGTAGCTTCAAACATTTCTGGTATATGAAAAACATGTTTTTCAATGGCAAAAATCAATGAATATTGTAAATGCACAAACAGTAATATCTCCACATTGCACGGTGCAATTCTGAAATTTTTAGCTTTTTCCTGTTAATCCTAGCATGATAAAGAAGATTCAAAGAGAGTGAGATGCCAGCTCCTTTCATTCAGTCAGTAGCTTCAAACATTTCTGGACGTTTTTCAATGGCAAAAATCAATGAATATTGTAAATGCACAAACAGTAATATCTCCACATTGCACGGTGCAATTCTGAAATTTTTAGCTTTTTCCTGTTAATCCTAGCATGATAAAGAAGATTCAAAGAGAGTGAGATGCCAGCTCCTTTCATTCAGTCAGTAGCTTCAAACATTTCTGGTATATGAAAAACATGTTTTTCAATGGCAAAAATCAATGAATATTGTAAATGCACAAACAGTAATATCTCCACATTGCACGGTGCAATTCTGAAATTTTTAGCTTTTTCCTGTTAATCCTAGCATGATAAAGAAGATTCAAAGAGAGTGAGATGCCAGCTCCTTTCATTCAGTCAGTAGCTTCAAACATTTCTGGTATATGAAAAACATGTTTTTCAATGGCAAAAATCAATGAATATTGTAAATGCACAAACAGTAATATCTCCACATTGCACGGTGCAATTCTGAAATTTTTAGCTTTTTCCTGTTAATCCTAGCATGATAAAGAAGATTCAAAGAGAGTGAGATGCCAGCTCCTTTCATTCAGTCAGTAGCTTCAAACATTTCTGGACGTTTTTCAATGGCAAAAATCAATGAATATTGTAAATGCACAAACAGTAATATCTCCACATTGCACGGTGCAATTCTGAAATTTTTAGCTTTTTCCTGTTAATCCTAGCATGATAAAGAAGATTCAAAGAGAGTGAGATGCCAGCTCCTTTCATTCAGTCAGTAGCTTCAAACATTTCTGGTATATGAAAAACATGTTTTTCAATGGCAAAAATCAATGAATATTGTAAATGCACAAACAGTAATATCTCCACATTGCACGGTGCAATTTGAAATTTTTAGCTTTTTCCTGTTAATCCTAGCATGATAAAGAAGATTCAAAGAGAGTGAGATGCCAGCTCCTTTCATTCAGTCAGTAGCTTCAAACATTTCTGGACGTTTTTCAATGGCAAAAATCAATGAATATTGTAAATGCACAAACAGTAATATCTCCACATTGCACGGTGCAATTCTGAAATTTTTAGCTTTTTCCTGTTAATCCTAGCATGATAAAGAAGATTCAAAGAGAGTGAGATGCCAGCTCCTTTCATTCAGTCAGTAGCTTCAAACATTTCTGGACGTTTTTCAATGGCAAAAATCAATGAATATTGTAAATGCACAAACAGTAATATCTCCACATTGCACGGTGCAATTCTGAAATTTTTAGCTTTTTCCTGTTAATCCTAGCATGATAAAGAAGATTCAAAGAGAGTGAGATGCCAGCTCCTTTCATTCAGTCAGTAGCTTCAAACATTTCTGGTATATGAAAAACATGTTTTTCAATGGCAAAAATCAATGAATATTGTAAGTGCACAAACAGTAATATCTCCACATTGCACGGTGCAATTCTGAAATTTTTAGCTTTTTCCTGTTAATCCTAGCATGTTAAAGAAGATTCAAAGAGAGTGAGATGCCAGCTCCTTTCATTCAGTCAGTAGCTTCAAACATTTCTGGACGTTTTTCAATGGCAAAAATCAATGAATATTGTAAATGCACAAACAGTAATATCTCCACATTGCACGGTGCAATTCTGAAATTTTTAGCTTTTTCCTGTTAATCCTAGCATGATAAAGAAGATTCAAAGAGAGTGAGATGCCAGCTCCTTTCATTCAGTCAGTAGCTTCAAACATTTCTGGTATATGAAAAACATGTTTTTCAATGGCAAAAATCAATGAATATTGTAAATGCACAAACAGTAATATCTCCACATTGCACGGTGCAATTCTGAAATTTTTAGCTTTTTCCTGTTAATCCTAGCATGATAAAGAAGATTCAAAGAGAGTGAGATGCCAGCTCCTTTCATTCAGTCAGTAGCTTCAAACATTTCTGGACGTTTTTCAATGGCAAAAATCAATGAATATTGTAAATGCACAAACAGTAATATCTCCACATTGCACGGTGCAATTCTGAAATTTTTTGCTTTTTCCTGCTAATCCTAGCATGATAAAGAAGATTCAAAGAGAGTGAGATGCCAGCTCCTTTCATTCAGTCAGTAGCTTCAAACATTTCTGGTATATGAAAAACATGTTTTTCAATGGCAAAAATCAATGAATATTGTAAATGCACAAACAGTAATATCTCCACATTGCACGGTGCAATTCTGAAATTTTTAGCTTTTTCCTGTTAATCCTAGCATGATAAAGAAGATTCAAAGAGAGTGAGATGCCAGCTCCTTTCATTCAGTCAGTAGCTTCAAACATTTCTGGACGTTTTTCAATGGCAAAAATCAATGAATATTGTAAATGCACAAACAGTAATATCTCCACATTGCACGGTGCAATTCTGAAATTTTTAGCTTTTTCCTGTTAATCCTAGCATGATAAAGAAGATTCAAAGAGAGTGAGATGCCAGCTCCTTTCATTCAGTCAGTAGCTTCAAACATTTCTGGACGTTTTTCAATGGCAAAAATCAATGAATATTGTAAATGCACAAACAGTAATATCTCCACATTGCACGGTGCAATTCTGAAATTTTTAGCTTTTTCCTGTTAATCCTAGCATGATAAAGAAGATTGAAAGAGAGTGAGATGCCAGCTCCTTTCATTCAGTCAGTAGCTTCAAACATTTCTGGACGTTTTTCAATGGCAAAAATAAATGAATATTGTAAATGCACAAACAGTAATATCTCCACATTGCACGGTGCAATTCTGAAATTTTTAGCTTTTTCCTGTTAATCCTAGCATGATAAAGAAGATTCAAAGAGAGTGAGATGCCAGCTCCTTTCATTCAGTCAGTAGCTTCAAACATTTCTGGTATATGAAAAACATGTTTTTCAATGGCAAAAATCAATGAATATTGTAAATGCACAAACAGTAATATCTCCACATTGCACGGTGCAATTCTGAAATTTTTAGCTTTTTCCTGTTAATCCTAGCATGATAAAGAAGATTCAAAGAGAGTGAGATGCCAGCTCCTTTCATTCAGTCAGTAGCTTCAAACATTTCTGGACGTTTTTCAATGGCAAAAATCAATGAATATTGTAAATGCACAAACAGTAATATCTCCACATTGCACGGTGCAATTCTGAAATTTTTAGCTTTTTCCTGTTAATCCTAGCATGATAAAGAAGATTCAAAGAGAGTGAGATGCCAGCTCCTTTCATTCAGTCAGTAGCTTCAAACATTTCTGGACGGTTTTTCAATGGCAAAAATCAATGAATATTGTAAATGCACAAACAGTAATATCTCCACATTGCACGGTGCAATTCTGAAATTTTTAGCTTTTTCCTGTTAATCCTAGCATGATAAAGAAGATTCAAAGAGAGTGAGATGCCAGCTCCTTTCATTCAGTCAGTAGCTTCAAACATTTCTGGTATATGAAAACATGTTTTTCAATGGCAAAAATCAATGAATATTGTAAATGCACAAACAGTAATATCTCCACATTGCACGGTGCAATTCTGAAATTTTTAGCTTTTTCCTGTTAATCCTAGCATGATAAAGAAGATTCAAAGAGAGTGAGATGCCAGCTCCTTTCATTCAGTCAGTAGCTTCAAACATTTCTGGACGTTTTTCAATGGCAAAAATCAATGAATATTGTAAATGCACAAACAGTAATATCTCCACATTGCACGGTGCAATTCTGAAATTTTTAGCTTTTTCCTGTTAATCCTAGCATGATAAAGAAGATTCAAAGAGAGTGAGATGCCAGCTCCTTTCATTCAGTCAGTAGCTTCAAACATTTCTGGTATATGAAAAACATGTTTTTCAATGGCAAAAATCAATGAATATTGTAAATGCACAAACAGTAATATCTCCACATTGCACGGTGCAATTCTGAAATTTTTAGCTTTTTCCTGTTAATCCTAGCATGATAAAGAAGATTCAAAGAGAGTGAGATGCCAGCTCCTTTCATTCAGTCAGTAGCTTCAAACATTTCTGGACGTTTTTCAATGGCAAAAATCAATGAATATTGTAAATGCACAAACAGTAATATCTCCACATTGCACGGTGCAATTCTGAAATTTTTAGCTTTTTCCTGTTAATCCTAGCATGATAAAGAAGATTCAAAGAGAGTGAGATGCCAGCTCCTTTCATTCAGTCAGTAGCTTCAAACATTTCTGGTATATGAAAAACATGTTTTTCAATGGCAAAAATCAATGAATATTGTAAATGCACAAACAGTAATATCTCCACATTGCACGGTGCAATTCTGAAATTTTTAGCTTTTTCCTGTTAATCCTAGCATGATAAAGAAGATTCAAAGAGAGTGAGATGCCAGCTCCTTTCATTCAGTCAGTAGCTTCAAACATTTCTGGACGTTTTTCAATGGCAAAAATCAATGAATATTGTAAATGCACAAACAGTAATATCTCCACATTGCACGGTGCAATTCTGAAATTTTTAGCTTTTTCCTGTTAATCCTAGCATGATAAAGAAGATTCAAAGAGTGAGATGCCAGCTCCTTTCATTCAGTCAGTAGCTTCAAACATTTCTGGACGTTT
>NW_027371170.1:0-30031 GCF_046119375.1 Phyllobates terribilis | reverse complement strand
AATCCTAGCATGATAAAGAAGATTCAAAGAGAGTGAGATGCCAGCTCCTTTCATTCAGTCAGTAGCTTCAAACATTTCTGGTATATGAAAAACATGTTTTTCAATGCAAAAATCAATGAATATTGTAAATGCACAAACAGTAATATCTCCACATTGCAAGGTGCAATTCTGAAATTTTTTGCTTTTTCCTGCTAATCCTAGCATGATAAAGAAGATTCAAAGAGAGTGAGATGCCAGCTCCTTTCATTCAGTCAGTAGCTTCAAACATTTCTGGTATATGAAAAACATGTTTTTCAATGGCAAAAATCAATGAATATTGTAAATGCACAAACAGTAATATCTCCACATTGCACGGTGCAATTCTGAAATTTTTAGCTTTTTCCTGTTAATCCTAGCATGATAAAGAAGATTCAAAGAGAGTGAGATGCCAGCTCCTTTCATTCAGTCAGTAGCTTCAAACATTTCTGGTATATGAAAAACGTTTTTCAATGGCAAAAATCAATGAATATTGTAAATGCACAAACAGTAATATCTCCACATTGCAAGGTGCAATTCTGAAATTTTTTGCTTTTTCCTGCTAATCCTAGCATGATAAAGAAGATTCAAAGAGAGTGAGATGCCAGCTCCTTTCATTCAGTCAGTAGCTTCAAACATTTCTGGTATATGAAAAACATGTTTTTCAATGGCAAAAATCAATGAATATTGTAAATGCACAAACAGTAATATCTCCACATTGCACGGTGCAATTCTGAAATTTTTAGCTTTTTCTTGTTAATCCTAGCATGATAAAGAAGATTCAAAGAGAGTGAGATGCCAGCTCCTTTCATTCAGTCAGTAGCTTCAAACATTTCTGGTATATGAAAAACATGTTTTTCAATGGCAAAAATCAATGAATATTGTAAATGCACAAACAGTAATATCTCCACATTGCAAGGTGCAATTCTGAAATTTTTTGCTTTTTCCTGCTAATCCTAGCATGATAAAGAAGATTCAAAGAGAGTGAGATGCCAGCTCCTTTCATTCAGTCAGTAGCTTCAAACATTTCTGGTATATGAAAAACATGTTTTTCAATGGCAAAAATCAATGAATATTGTAAATGCACAAACAGTAATATCTCCACATTGCACGGTGCAATTCTGAAATTTTTAGCTTTTTCCTTGTTAATCCTAGCATGATAAAGAAGATTCAAAGAGAGTGAGATGCCAGCTCCTTTCATTCAGTCAGTAGCTTCAAACATTTCTGGTATATGAAAAACATGTTTTTCAATGGCAAAAATCAATGAATATTGTAAATGCACAAACAGTAATATCTCCACATTGCAAGGTGCAATTCTGAAATTTTTTGCTTTTTCCTGCTAATCCTAGCATGATAAAGAAGATTCAAAGAGAGTGAGATGCCAGCTCCTTTCATTCAGTCAGTAGCTTCAAACATTTCTGGTATATGAAAAACATGTTTTTCAATGGTAAAATCAATGAATATTGTAAATGCACAAACAGTAATATCTCCACATTGCAAGGTGCAATTCTGAAATTTTTAGCTTTTTCCTGTTAATCCTAGCATGATAAAGAAGATTCAAAGAGAGTGAGATGCCAGCTCCTTTCATTCAGTCAGTAGCTTCAAACATTTCTGGTATATGAAAAACATGTTTTTCAATGGCAAAAATCAATGAATATTGTAAATGCACAAACAGTAATATCTCCACATTGCAAGGTGCAATTCTGAAATTTTTTGCTTTTTCCTGCTAATCCTAGCATGATAAAGAAGATTCAAAGAGAGTGAGATGCCAGCTCCTTTCATTCAGTCAGTAGCTTCAAACATTTCTGGTATATGAAAAACATGTTTTTCAATGGCAAAAATCAATGAATATTGTAAATGCACAAACAGTAATATCTCCACATTGCACGGTGCAATTCTGAAATTTTTAGCTTTTTCCTGTTAATCCTAGCATAAAGAAGATTCAAAGAGAGTGAGATGCCAGCTCCTTTCATTCAGTCAGTAGCTTCAAACATTTCTGGTATATGAAAAACATGTTTTTCAATGGCAAAAATCAATGAATATTGTAAATGCACAAACAGTAATATCTCCACATTGCAAGGTGCAATTCTGAAATTTTTTGCTTTTTCCTGCTAATCCTAGCATGATAAAGAAGATTCAAAGAGAGTGAGATGCCAGCTCCTTTCAGTCAGTCAGTAGCTTCAAACATTTCTGGTATATGAAAAACATGTTTTTCAATGGCAAAAATCAATGAATATTGTAAATGCACAAACAGTAATATCTCCACATTGCACGGTGCAATTCTGAAATTTTTAGCTTTTTCCTGTTAATCCTAGCATGATAAAGAAGATTCAAAGAGAGTGAGATGCCAGCTCCTTTCATTCAGTCAGTAGCTTCAAACATTTCTGGTATATGAAAAACGTTTTTCAATGGCAAAAATCAATGAATATTGTAAATGCACAAACAGTAATATCTCCACATTGCAAGGTGCAATTCTGAAATTTTTTGCTTTTTCCTGCTAAACCTAGCATGATAAAGAAGATTCAAAGAGAGTGAGATGCCAGCTCCTTTCATTCAGTCAGTAGCTTCAAACATTTCTGGTATATGAAAAACATGTTTTTCAATGGCAAAAATCAATGAATATTGTAAATGCACAAACAGTAATATCTCCACATTGCACGGTGCAATTCTGAAATTTTTAGCTTTTTCCTGTTAATCCTAGCATGATAAAGAAGATTCAAAGAGAGTGAGATGCCAGCTCCTTTCATTCAGTCAGTAGCTTCAAACATTTCTGGTATATGAAAAACGTTTTTCAATGGCAAAGATCAATGAATATTGTAAATGCACAAACAGTAATATCTCCACATTGCAAGGTGCAATTCTGAAATTTTTTGCTTTTTCCTGCTAATCCTAGCATGATAAAGAAGATTCAAAGAGAGTGAGATGCCAGCTCCTTTCATTCAGTCAGTAGCTTCAAACATTTCTGGTATATGAAAAACATGTTTTTCAATGGCAAAAATCAATGAATATTGTAAATGCACAAACAGTAATATCTCCACATTGCACGGTGCAATTCTGAAATTTTTAGCTTTTTCCTGTTAATCCTAGCATGATAAAGAAGATTCAAAGAGAGTGAGATGCCAGCTCCTTTCATTCAGTCAGTAGCTTCAAACATTTCTGGTATATGAAAAACATGTTTTTCAATGGCAAAAATCAATGAATATTGTAAATGCACAAACAGTAATATCTCCACATTGCAAGGTGCAATTCTGAAATTTTTTGCTTTTTCCTGCTAATCCTAGCATGATAAAGAAGATTCAAAGAGAGTGAGATGCCAGCTCCTTTCATTCAGTCAGTAGCTTCAAACATTTCTGGTATATGAAAAACATGTTTTTCAATGGCAAAAATCAATGAATATTGTAAATGCACAAACAGTAATATCTCCACATTGCAAGGTGCAATTCTGAAATTTTTTGCTTTTTCCTGTTAATCCTAGCATGATAAAGAAGATTCAAAGAGAGTGAGATGCCAGCTCCTTTCATTCAGTCAGTAGCTTCAAACATTTCTGGTATATGAAAAACATGTTTTTCAATGGCAAAAATCAATGAATATTGTAAATGCACAAACAGTAATATCTCCACATTGCAAGGTGCAATTCTGAAATTTTTTGCTTTTTCCTGCTAATCCTAGCATGATAAAGAAGATTCAAAGAGAGTGAGATGCCAGCTCCTTTCATTCAGTCAGTAGCTTCAAACATTTCTGGTATATGAAAAACATGTTTTTCAATGGCAAAAATCAATGAATATTGTAAATGCACAAACAGTAATATCTCCACATTGCACGGTGCAATTCTGAAATTTTTAGCTTTTTCCTGTTAATCCTAGCATGATAAAGAAGATTCAAAGAGAGTGAGATGCCAGCTCCTTTCATTCAGTCAGTAGCTTCAAACATTTCTGGTATATGAAAAACGTTTTTCAATGGCAAAAATCAATGAATATTGTAAATGCACAAACAGTAATATCTCCACATTGCACGGTGCAATTCTGAAATTTTTAGCTTTTTCCTGTTAATCCTAGCATGATAAAGAAGATTCAAAGAGAGTGAGATGCCAGCTCCTTTCATTCAGTCAGTAGCTTCAAACATTTCTGGTATATGAAAAACATGTTTTTCAATGGCAAAAATCAATGAATATTGTAAATGCACAAACAGTAATATCTCCACATTGCAAGGTGCAATTCTGAAATTTTTTGCTTTTTCCTGCTAATCCTAGCATGATAAAGAAGATTCAAAGAGAGTGAGATGCCAGCTCCTTTCATTCAGTCAGTAGCTTCAAACATTTCTGGTATATGAAAAACATGTTTTTCAATGGCAAAAATCAATGAATGTTGTAAATGCACAAACAGTAATATCTCCACATTGCACGGTGCAATTCTGAAATTTTTAGCTTTTTCCTGTTAATCCTAGCATGATAAAGAAGATTCAAAGAGAGTGAGATGCCAGCTCCTTTCATTCAGTCAGTAGCTTCAAACATTTCTGGTATATGAAAAACATGTTTTTCAATGGCAAAAATCAATGAATATTGTAAATGCACAAACAGTAATATCTCCACATTGCAAGGTGCAATTCTGAAATTTTTTGCTTTTTCCTGCTAATCCTAGCATGATAAAGAAGATTCAAAGAGAGTGAGATGCCAGCTCCTTTCATTCAGTCAGTAGATTCAAACATTTCTGGTATATGAAAAACATGTTTTTCAATGGCAAAAATCAATGAATATTGTAAATGCACAAACAGTAATATCTCCACATTGCACGGTGCAATTCTGAAATTTTTAGCTTTTTCCTGTTAATCCTAGCATGATAAAGAAGATTCAAAGAGAGTGAGATGCCAGCTCCTTTCATTCAGTCAGTAGCTTCAAACATTTCTGGTATATGAAAAACGTTTTTCAATGGCAAAAATCAATGAATATTGTAAATGCACAAACAGTAATATCTCCACATTGCAAGGTGCAATTCTGAAATTTTTTGCTTTTTCCTGCTAATCCTAGCATGATAAAGAAGATTCAAAGAGAGTGAGATGCCAGCTCCTTTCATTCAGTCAGTAGCTTCAAACATTTCTGGTATATGAAAAACATGTTTTTCAATGGCAAAAATCAATGAATATTGTAAATGCACAAACAGTAATATCTCCACATTGCACGGTGCAATTCTGAAATTTTTAGCTTTTTCTTGTTAATCCTAGCATGATAAAGAAGATTCAAAGAGAGTGAGATGCCAGCTCCTTTCATTCAGTCAGTAGCTTCAAACATTTCTGGTATATGAAAAACATGTTTTTCAATGGCAAAAATCAATGAATATTGTAAATGCACAAACAGTAATATCTCCACATTGCAAGGTGCAATTCTGAAATTTTTTGCTTTTTCCTGCTAATCCTAGCATGATAAAGAAGATTCAAAGAGAGTGAGATGCCAGCTCCTTTCATTCAGTCAGTAGCTTCAAACATTTCTGGTATATGAAAAACATGTTTTTCAATGGCAAAAATCAATGAATATTGTAAATGCACAAACAGTAATATCTCCACATTGCACGGTGCAATTCTGAAATTTTTAGCTTTTTCCTGTTAATCCTAGCATGATAAAGAAGATTCAAAGAGAGTGAGATGCCAGCTCCTTTCATTCAGTCAGTAGCTTCAAACATTTCTGGTATATGAAAAACATGTTTTTCAATGGCAAAAATCAATGAATATTGTAAATGCACAAACAGTAATATCTCCACATTGCAAGGTGCAATTCTGAAATTTTTTGCTTTTTCCTGCTAATCCTAGCATGATAAAGAAGATTCAAAGAGAGTGAGATGCCAGCTCCTTTCATTCAGTCAGTAGCTTCAAACATTTCTGGTATATGAAAAACATGTTTTTCAATGGTAAAATCAATGAATATTGTAAATGCACAAACAGTAATATCTCCACATTGCAAGGTGCAATTCTGAAATTTTTTGCTTTTTCCTGTTAATCCTAGCATGATAAAGAAGATTCAAAGAGAGTGAGATGCCAGCTCCTTTCATTCAGTCAGTAGCTTCAAACATTTCTGGTATATGAAAAACATGTTTTTCAATGGCAAAAATCAATGAATATTGTAAATGCACAAACAGTAATATCTCCACATTGCAAGGTGCAATTCTGAAATTTTTTGCTTTTTCCTGCTAATCCTAGCATGATAAAGAAGATTCAAAGAGAGTGAGATGCCAGCTCCTTTCATTGTCAGTAGCTTCAAACATTTCTGGTATATGAAAAACATGTTTTTCAATGGCAAAAATCAATGAATATTGTAAATGCACAAACAGTAATATCTCCACATTGCACGGTGCAATTCTGAAATTTTTAGCTTTTTCCTGTTAATCCTAGCATGATAAAGAAGATTCAAAGAGAGTGAGATGCCAGCTCCTTTCATTCAGTCAGTAGCTTCAAACATTTCTGGTATATGAAAAACGTTTTTCAATGGCAAAAATCAATGAATATTGTAAATGCACAAACAGTAATATCTCCACATTGCACGGTGCAATTCTGAAATTTTTAGCTTTTTCCTGTTAATCCTAGCATGATAAAGAAGATTCAAAGAGAGTGAGATGCCAGCTCCTTTCATTCAGTCAGTAGCTTCAAACATTTCTGGTATATGAAAAACATGTTTTTCAATGGCAAAAATCAATGAATATTGTAAATGCACAAACAGTAATATCTCCACATTGCAAGGTGCAATTCTGAAATTTTTTGCTTTTTCCTGCTAATCCTAGCATGATAAAGAAGATTCAAAGAGAGTGAGATGCCAGCTCCTTTCATTCAGTCAGTAGCTTCAAACATTTCTGGTATATGAAAAACATGTTTTTCAATGGCAAAAATCAATGAATGTTGTAAATGCACAAACAGTAATATCTCCACATTGCACGGTGCAATTCTGAAATTTTTAGCTTTTTCCTGTTAATCCTAGCATGATAAAGAAGATTCAAAGAGAGTGAGATGCCAGCTCCTTTCATTCAGTCAGTAGCTTCAAACATTTCTGGTATATGAAAAACATGTTTTTCAATGGCAAAAATCAATGAATATTGTAAATGCACAAACAGTAATATCTCCACATTGCAAGGTGCAATTCTGAAATTTTTTGCTTTTTCCTGCTAATCCTAGCATGATAAAGAAGATTCAAAGAGAGTGAGATGCCAGCTCCTTTCATTCAGTCAGTAGCTTCAAACATTTCTGGTATATGAAAAACATGTTTTTCAATGGCAAAAATCAATGAATATTGTAAATGCACAAACAGTAATATCTCCACATTGCACGGTGCAATTCTGAAATTTTTAGCTTTTTCCTGTTAATCCTAGCATGATAAAGAAGATTCAAAGAGAGTGAGATGCCAGCTCCTTTCATTCAGTCAGTAGCTTCAAACATTTCTGGTATATGAAAAACATGTTTTTCAATGGCAAAAATCAATGAATATTGTAAATGCACAAACAGTAATATCTCCACATTGCAAGGTGCAATTCTGAAATTTTTTGCTTTTTCCTGTTAATCCTAGCATGATAAAGAAGATTCAAAGAGAGTGAGATGCCAGCTCCTTTCATTCAGTCAGTAGCTTCAAACATTTCTGGTATATGAAAAACATGTTTTTCAATGGCAAAAATCAATGAATATTGTAAATGCACAAACAGTAATATCTCCACATTGCAAGGTGCAATTCTGAAATTTTTTGCTTTTTCCTGCTAATCCTAGCATGATAAAGAAGATTCAAAGAGAGTGAGATGCCAGCTCCTTTCATTCAGTCAGTAGCTTCAAACATTTCTGGTATATGAAAAACATGTTTTTCAATGGCAAAAATCAATGAATATTGTAAATGCACAAACAGTAATATCTCCACATTGCACGGTGCAATTCTGAAATTTTTAGCTTTTTCTTGTTAATCCTAGCATGATAAAGAAGATTCAAAGAGAGTGAGATGCCAGCTCCTTTCATTCAGTCAGTAGCTTCAAACATTTCTGGTATATGAAAAACATGTTTTTCAATGGCAAAAATCAATGAATATTGTAAATGCACAAACAGTAATATCTCCACATTGCAAGGTGCAATTCTGAAATATTTTTCTTTTTTTTGCTGATCCTAGCATGATAAAGATTCAAAGAGAGTGAGATGCCAGCTCCTTTCATTCAGTCAGTAGCTTCAAACATTTCTGGTATATGAAAAACATGTTTTTCAATGGCAAAAATCAATGAATATTGTAAATGCACAAACAGTAATATCTCCACATTGCACGGTGCAATTCTGAAATTTTTAGCTTTTTCTTGTTAATCCTAGCATGATAAAGAAGATTCAAAGAGAGTGAGATGCCAGCTCCTTTCATTCAGTCAGTAGCTTCAAACATTTCTGGTATATGAAAAACGTTTTTCAATGGCAAAAATCAATGAATATTGTAAATGCACAAACAGTAATATCTCCACATTGCAAGGTGCAATTCTGAAATTTTTTTCTTTTTTTGCTGATCCTAGCATGATAAAGATTCAAAGAGAGTGAGATGCCAGCTCCTTTCATTCAGTCAGTAGCTTCAAACATTTCTGGTATATGAAAAACATGTTTTTCAATGGCAAAAATCAATGAATATTGTAAATGCACAAACAGTAATATCTCCACATTGCACGGTGCAATTCTGAAATTTTTAGCTTTTTCCTGTTAATCCTAGCATGATAAAGAAGATTCAAAGAGAGTGAGATGCCAGCTCCTTTCATTCAGTCAGTAGCTTCAAACATTTCTGGTATATGAAAAACATGTTTTTCAATGGCAAAAATCAATGAATATTGTAAATGCACAAACAGTAATATCTCCACATTGCAAGGTGCAATTCTGAAATTTTTTGCTTTTTCCTGCTAATCCTAGCATGATAAAGAAGATTCAAAGAGAGTGAGATGCCAGCTCCTTTCATTCAGTCAGTAGCTTCAAACATTTCTGGTATATGAAAAACATGTTTTTCAATGGCAAAAATCAATGAATATTGTAAATGCACAAACAGTAATATCTCCACATTGCACGGTGCAATTCTGAAATTTTTAGCTTTTTCCTGTTAATCCTAGCATGATAAAGAAGATTCAAAGAGAGTGAGATGCCAGCTCCTTTCATTCAGTCAGTAGCTTCAAACATTTCTGGTATATGAAAAACATGTTTTTCAATGGCAAAAATCAATGAATATTGTAAATGCACAAACAGTAATATCTCCACATTGCAAGGTGCAATTCTGAAATTTTTTGCTTTTTCCTGCTAATCCTAGCATGATAAAGAAGATTCAAAGAGAGTGAGATGCCAGCTCCTTTCATTCAGTCAGTAGCTTCAAACATTTCTGGTATATGAAAAACATGTTTTTCAATGGCAAAAATCAATGAATATTGTAAATGCACAAACAGTAATATCTCCACATTGCAAGGTGCAATTCTGAAATTTTTTGCTTTTTCCTGTTAATCCTAGCATGATAAAGAAGATTCAAAGAGAGTGAGATGCCAGCTCCTTTCATTCAGTCAGTAGCTTCAAACATTTCTGGTATATGAAAAACATGTTTTTCAATGGCAAAAATCAATGAATATTGTAAATGCACAAACAGTAATATCTCCACATTGCAAGGTGCAATTCTGAAATTTTTTGCTTTTTCCTGTTAATCCTAGCATGATAAAGAAGATTCAAAGAGAGTGAGATGCCAGCTCCTTTCATTCAGTCAGTAGCTTCAAACATTTCTGGTATATGAAAAACATGTTTTTCAATGGCAAAAATCAATGAATATTGTAAATGCACAAACAGTAATATCTCCACATTGCAAGGTGCAATTCTGAAATTTTTTGCTTTTTCCTGCTAATCCTAGCATGATAAAGAAGATTCAAAGAGAGTGAGATGCCAGCTCCTTTCATTCAGTCAGTAGCTTCAAACATTTCTGGTATATGAAAAACATGTTTTTCAATGGCAAAAATCAATGAATATTGTAAATGCACAAACAGTAATATCTCCACATTGCAAGGTGCAATTCTGAAATTTTTTGCTTTTTCCTGCTAATCCTAGCATGATAAAGAAGATTCAAAGAGAGTGAGATGCCAGCTCCTTTCATTCAGTCAGTAGCTTCAAACATTTCTGGTATATGAAAAACATGTTTTTCAATGGCAAAAATCAATGAATATTGTAAATGCACAAACAGTAATATCTCCACATTGCACGGTGCAATTCTGAAATTTTTAGCTTTTTCTTGTTAATCCTAGCATGATAAAGAAGATTCAAAGAGAGTGAGATGCCAGCTCCTTTCATTCAGTCAGTAGCTTCAAACATTTCTGGTATATGAAAAACATGTTTTTCAATGGCAAAAATCAATGAATATTGTAAATGCACAAACAGTAATATCTCCACATTGCAAGGTGCAATTCTGAAATTTTTTGCTTTTTCCTGCTAATCCTAGCATGATAAAGAAGATTCAAAGAGAGTGAGATGCCAGCTCCTTTCATTCAGTCAGTAGCTTCAAACATTTCTGGTATATGAAAAACATGTTTTTCAATGGTAAAATCAATGAATATTGTAAATGCACAAACAGTAATATCTCCACATTGCAAGGTGCAATTCTGAAATTTTTTGCTTTTTCCTGTTAATCCTAGCATGATAAAGAAGATTCAAAGAGAGTGAGATGCCAGCTCCTTTCATTCAGTCAGTAGCTTCAAACATTTCTGGTATATGAAAACATGTTTTTCAATGGCAAAAATCAATGAATATTGTAAATGCACAAACAGTAATATCTCCACATTGCAACGTGCAATTCTGAAATTTTTTGCTTTTTCCTGCTAATTCTAGCATGATAAAGAAGATTCAAAGAGAGTGAGATGCCAGCTCCTTTCATTCAGTCAGTAGCTTCAAACATTTCTGGTATTTGAAAAACATGTTTTTCAATGGCAAAAATCAATGAATATTGTAAATGCACAAACAGTAATATCTCCACATTGCACGGTGCAATTCTGAAATTTTTAGCTTTTTCCTGTTAATCCTAGCATGATAACGAAGATTCAAAGAGAGTGAGATGCCAGCTCCTTTCATTCAGTCAGTAGCTTCAAACATTTCTGGTATATGAAAAACGTTTTTCAATGGCAAAAATCAATGAATATTGTAAATGCACAAACAGTAATATCTCCACATTGCACGGTGCAATTCTGAAATTTTTAGCTTTTTCCTGTTAATCCTAGCATGATAAAGAAGATTCAAAGAGAGTGAGATGCCAGCTCCTTTCATTCAGTCAGTAGCTTCAAACATTTCTGGTATATGAAAAACATGTTTTTCAATGGCAAAAATCAATGAATATTGTAAATGCACAAACAGTAATATCTCCACATTGCAAGGTGCAATTCTGAAATGTTTTGCTTTTTCCTGCTAATCCTAGCATGATAAAGAAGATTCAAAGAGAGTGAGATGCCAGCTCCTTTCATTCAGTCAGTAGCTTCAAACATTTCTGGTATATGAAAAACATGTTTTTCAATGGCAAAAATCAATGAATATTGTAAATGCACAAACAGTAATATCTCCACATTGCAAGGTGCAATTCTGAAATTTTTTGCTTTTTCCTGCTAATCCTAGCATGATAAAGAAGATTCAAAGAGAGTGAGATGCCAGCTCCTTTCATTCAGTCAGTAGCTTCAAACATTTCTGGTATATGAAAAACATGTTTTTCAATGGCAAAAATCAATGAATATTGTAAATGCACAAACAGTAATATCTCCACATTGCACGGTGCAATTCTGAAATTTTTAGCTTTTTCTTGTTAATCCTAGCATGATAAAGAAGATTCAAAGAGAGTGAGATGCCAGCTCCTTTCATTCAGTCAGTAGCTTCAAACATTTCTGGTATATGAAAAACATGTTTTTCAATGGCAAAAATCAATGAATATTGTAAATGCACAAACAGTAATATCTCCACATTGCAAGGTGCAATTCTGAAATTTTTTGCTTTTTCCTGCTAATCCTAGCATGATAAAGAAGATTCAAAGAGAGTGAGATGCCAGCTCCTTTCATTCAGTCAGTAGCTTCAAACATTTCTGGTATATGAAAACATGTTTTTCAATGGCAAAAATCAATGAATATTGTAAATGCACAAACAGTAATATCTCCACATTGCACGGTGCAATTCTGAAATTTTTTGCTTTTTCCTGTTAATCCTAGCATGATAAAGAAGATTCAAAGAGAGTGAGATGCCAGCTCCTTTCATTCAGTCAGTAGCTTCAAACATTTCTGGTATATGAAAAACATGTTTTTCAATGGCAAAAATCAATGAATATTGTAAATGCACAAACAGTAATATCTCCACATTGCAAGGTGCAATTCTGAAATTTTTTGCTTTTTCCTGTTAATCCTAGCATGATAAAGAAGATTCAAAGAGAGTGAGATGCCAGCTCCTTTCATTCAGTCAGTAGCTTCAAACATTTCTGGTATATGAAAAACATGTTTTTCAATGGCAAAAATCAATGAATATTGTAAATGCACAAACAGTAATATCTCCACATTGCAAGGTGCAATTCTGAAATTTTTTGCTTTTTCCTGCTAATCCTAGCATGATAAAGAAGATTCAAAGAGAGTGAGATGCCAGCTCCTTTCATTCAGTCAGTAGCTTCAAACATTTCTGGTATATGAAAAACATGTTTTTCAATGGCAAAAATCAATGAATATTGTAAATGCACAAACAGTAATATCTCCACATTGCACGGTGCAATTCTGAAATTTTTAGCTTTTTCCTGTTAATCCTAGCATGATAAAGAAGATTCAAAGAGAGTGAGATGCCAGCTCCTTTCATTCAGTCAGTAGCTTCAAACATTTCTGGTATATGAAAAACATGTTTTTCAATGGCAAAAATCAATGAATATTGTAAATGCACAAACAGTAATATCTCCACATTGCAAGGTGCAATTCTGAAATTTTTTGCTTTTTCCTGCTAATCCTAGCATGATAAAGAAGATTCAAAGAGAGTGAGATGCCAGCTCCTTTCATTCAGTCAGTAGCTTCAAACATTTCTGGTATATGAAAAACATGTTTTTCAATGGCAAAAATCAATGAATGTTGTAAATGCACAAACAGTAATATCTCCACATTGCACGGTGCAATTCTGAAATTTTTAGCTTTTTCCTGTTAATCCTAGCATGATAAAGAAGATTCAAAGAGAGTGAGATGCCAGCTCCTTTCATTCAGTCAGTAGCTTCAAACATTTCTGGTATATGAAAAACATGTTTTTCAATGGCAAAAATCAATGAATATTGTAAATGCACAAACAGTAATATCTCCACATTGCAAGGTGCAATTCTGAAATTTTTTGCTTTTTCCTGCTAATCCTAGCATGATAAAGAAGATTCAAAGAGAGTGAGATGCCAGCTCCTTTCATTCAGTCAGTAGCTTCAAACATTTCTGGTATATGAAAAACATGTTTTTCAATGGCAAAAATCAATGAATATTGTAAATGCACAAACAGTAATATCTCCACATTGCACGGTGCAATTCTGAAATTTTTAGCTTTTTCCTGTTAATCCTAGCATGATAAAGAAGATTCAAAGAGAGTGAGATGCCAGCTCCTTTCATTCAGTCAGTAGCTTCAAACATTTCTGGTATATGAAAAACATGTTTTTCAATGGCAAAAATCAATGAATATTGTAAATGCACAAACAGTAATATCTCCACATTGCAAGGTGCAATTCTGAAATTTTTTGCTTTTTCCTGTTAATCCTAGCATGATAAAGAAGATTCAAAGAGAGTGAGATGCCAGCTCCTTTCATTCAGTCAGTAGCTTCAAACATTTCTGGTATATGAAAAACATGTTTTTCAATGGCAAAAATCAATGAATATTGTAAATGCACAAACAGTAATATCTCCACATTGCAAGGTGCAATTCTGAAATTTTTTGCTTTTTCCTGCTAATCCTAGCATGATAAAGAAGATTCAAAGAGAGTGAGATGCCAGCTCCTTTCATTCAGTCAGTAGCTTCAAACATTTCTGGTATATGAAAAACATGTTTTTCAATGGCAAAAATCAATGAATATTGTAAATGCACAAACAGTAATATCTCCACATTGCACGGTGCAATTCTGAAATTTTTAGCTTTTTCTTGTTAATCCTAGCATGATAAAGAAGATTCAAAGAGAGTGAGATGCCAGCTCCTTTCATTCAGTCAGTAGCTTCAAACATTTCTGGTATATGAAAAACATGTTTTTCAATGGCAAAAATCAATGAATATTGTAAATGCACAAACAGTAATATCTCCACATTGCAAGGTGCAATTCTGAAATATTTTTCTTTTTTTTGCTGATCCTAGCATGATAAAGATTCAAAGAGAGTGAGATGCCAGCTCCTTTCATTCAGTCAGTAGCTTCAAACATTTCTGGTATATGAAAAACATGTTTTTCAATGGCAAAAATCAATGAATATTGTAAATGCACAAACAGTAATATCTCCACATTGCACGGTGCAATTCTGAAATTTTTAGCTTTTTCTTGTTAATCCTAGCATGATAAAGAAGATTCAAAGAGAGTGAGATGCCAGCTCCTTTCATTCAGTCAGTAGCTTCAAACATTTCTGGTATATGAAAAACATGTTTTTCAATGGCAAAAATCAATGAATATTGTAAATGCACAAACAGTAATATCTCCACATTGCAAGGTGCAATTCTGAAATTTTTTTCTTTTTTTTGCTGATCCTAGCATGATAAAGATTCAAAGAGAGTGAGATGCCAGCTCCTTTCATTCAGTCAGTAGCTTCAAACATTTCTGGTATATGAAAAACATGTTTTTCAATGGCAAAAATCAATGAATATTGTAAATGCACAAACAGTAATATCTCCACATTGCACGGTGCAATTCTGAAATTTTTAGCTTTTTCCTGTTAATCCTAGCATGATAAAGAAGATTCAAAGAGAGTGAGATGCCAGCTCCTTTCATTCAGTCAGTAGCTTCAAACATTTCTGGTATATGAAAAACATGTTTTTCAATGGCAAAAATCAATGAATATTGTAAATGCACAAACAGTAATATCTCCACATTGCAAGGTGCAATTCTGAAATTTTTTGCTTTTTCCTGCTAATCCTAGCATGATAAAGAAGATTCAAAGAGAGTGAGATGCCAGCTCCTTTCATTCAGTCAGTAGCTTCAAACATTTCTGGTATATGAAAAACATGTTTTTCAATGGCAAAAATCAATGAATATTGTAAATGCACAAACAGTAATATCTCCACATTGCACGGTGCAATTCTGAAATTTTTAGCTTTTTCCTGTTAATCCTAGCATGATAAAGAAGATTCAAAGAGAGTGAGATGCCAGCTCCTTTCATTCAGTCAGTAGCTTCAAACATTTCTGGTATATGAAAAACATGTTTTTCAATGGCAAAAATCAATGAATATTGTAAATGCACAAACAGTAATATCTCCACATTGCAAGGTGCAATTCTGAAATTTTTTGCTTTTTCCTGCTAATCCTAGCATGATAAAGAAGATTCAAAGAGAGTGAGATGCCAGCTCCTTTCATTCAGTCAGTAGCTTCAAACATTTCTGGTATATGAAAAACATGTTTTTCAATGGCAAAAATCAATGAATATTGTAAATGCACAAACAGTAATATCTCCACATTGCAAGGTGCAATTCTGAAATTTTTTGCTTTTTCCTGTTAATCCTAGCATGATAAAGAAGATTCAAAGAGAGTGAGATGCCAGCTCCTTTCATTCAGTCAGTAGCTTCAAACATTTCTGGTATATGAAAAACATGTTTTTCAATGGCAAAAATCAATGAATATTGTAAATGCACAAACAGTAATATCTCCACATTGCAAGGTGCAATTCTGAAATTTTTTGCTTTTTCCTGTTAATCCTAGCATGATAAAGAAGATTCAAAGAGAGTGAGATGCCAGCTCCTTTCATTCAGTCAGTAGCTTCAAACATTTCTGGTATATGAAAAACATGTTTTTCAATGGCAAAAATCAATGAATATTGTAAATGCACAAACAGTAATATCTCCACATTGCAAGGTGCAATTCTGAAATTTTTTGCTTTTTCCTGCTAATCCTAGCATGATAAAGAAGATTCAAAGAGAGTGAGATGCCAGCTCCTTTCATTCAGTCAGTAGCTTCAAACATTTCTGGTATATGAAAAACATGTTTTTCAATGGCAAAAATCAATGAATATTGTAAATGCACAAACAGTAATATCTCCACATTGCACGGTGCAATTCTGAAATTTTTAGCTTTTTCTTGTTAATCCTAGCATGATAAAGAAGATTCAAAGAGAGTGAGATGCCAGCTCCTTTCATTCAGTCAGTAGCTTCAAACATTTCTGGTATATGAAAAACATGTTTTTCAATGGCAAAAATCAATGAATATTGTAAATGCACAAACAGTAATATCTCCACATTGCAAGGTGCAATTCTGAAATTTTTTGCTTTTTCCTGCTAATCCTAGCATGATAAAGAAGATTCAAAGAGAGTGAGATGCCAGCTCCTTTCATTCAGTCAGTAGCTTCAAACATTTCTGGTATATGAAAAACATGTTTTTCAATGGCAAAAATCAATGAATATTGTAAATGCACAAACAGTAATATCTCCACATTGCACGGTGCAATTCTGAAATTTTTAGCTTTTTCTTGTTAATCCTAGCATGATAAAGAAGATTCAAAGAGAGTGAGATGCCAGCTCCTTTCATTCAGTCAGTAGCTTCAAACATTTCTGGTATATGAAAAACATGTTTTTCAATGGCAAAAATCAATGAATATTGTAAATGCACAAACAGTAATATCTCCACATTGCAAGGTGCAATTCTGAAATTTTTTGCTTTTTCCTGCTAATCCTAGCATGATAAAGAAGATTCAAAGAGAGTGAGATGCCAGCTCCTTTCATTCAGTCAGTAGCTTCAAACATTTCTGGTATATGAAAAACATGTTTTTCAATGGTAAAATCAATGAATATTGTAAATGCACAAACAGTAATATCTCCACATTGCAAGGTGCAATTCTGAAATTTTTTGCTTTTTCCTGTTAATCCTAGCATGATAAAGAAGATTCAAAGAGAGTGAGATGCCAGCTCCTTTCATTCAGTCAGTAGCTTCAAACATTTCTGGTATATGAAAAACATGTTTTTCAATGGCAAAAATCAATGAATATTGTAAATGCACAAACAGTAATATCTCCACATTGCAAGGTGCAATTCTGAAATTTTTTGCTTTTTCCTGCTAATTCTAGCATGATAAAGAAGATTCAAAGAGAGTGAGATGCCAGCTCCTTTCATTCAGTCAGTAGCTTCAAACATTTCTGGTATTTGAAAAACATGTTTTTCAATGGCAAAAATCAATGAATATTGTAAATGCACAAACAGTAATATCTCCACATTGCACGGTGCAATTCTGAAATTTTTAGCTTTTTCCTGTTAATCCTAGCATGATAACGAAGATTCAAAGAGAGTGAGATGCCAGCTCCTTTCATTCAGTCAGTAGCTTCAAACATTTCTGGTATATGAAAAACGTTTTTCAATGGCAAAAATCAATGAATATTGTAAATGCACAAACAGTAATATCTCCACATTGCACGGTGCAATTCTGAAATTTTTAGCTTTTTCCTGTTAATCCTAGCATGATAAAGAAGATTCAAAGAGAGTGAGATGCCAGCTCCTTTCATTCAGTCAGTAGCTTCAAACATTTCTGGTATATGAAAAACATGTTTTTCAATGGCAAAAATCAATGAATATTGTAAATGCACAAACAGTAATATCTCCACATTGCAAGGTGCAATTCTGAAATTTTTTGCTTTTTCCTGCTAATCCTAGCATGATAAAGAAGATTCAAAGAGAGTGAGATGCCAGCTCCTTTCATTCAGTCAGTAGCTTCAAACATTTCTGGTATATGAAAAACATGTTTTTCAATGGCAAAAATCAATGAATATTGTAAATGCACAAACAGTAATATCTCCACATTGCAAGGTGCAATTCTGAAATTTTTTGCTTTTTCCTGCTAATCCTAGCATGATAAAGAAGATTCAAAGAGAGTGAGATGCCAGCTCCTTTCATTCAGTCAGTAGCTTCAAACATTTCTGGTATATGAAAAACATGTTTTTCAATGGCAAAAATCAATGAATATTGTAAATGCACAAACAGTAATATCTCCACATTGCACGGTGCAATTCTGAAATTTTTAGCTTTTTCTTGTTAATCCTAGCATGATAAAGAAGATTCAAAGAGAGTGAGATGCCAGCTCCTTTCATTCAGTCAGTAGCTTCAAACATTTCTGGTATATGAAAAACATGTTTTTCAATGGCAAAAATCAATGAATATTGTAAATGCACAAACAGTAATATCTCCACATTGCAAGGTGCAATTCTGAAATTTTTTGCTTTTTCCTGCTAATCCTAGCATGATAAAGAAGATTCAAAGAGAGTGAGATGCCAGCTCCTTTCATTCAGTCAGTAGCTTCAAACATTTCTGGTATATGAAAAACATGTTTTTCAATGGCAAAAATCAATGAATATTGTAAATGCACAAACAGTAATATCTCCACATTGCACGGTGCAATTCTGAAATTTTTTGCTTTTTCCTGTTAATCCTAGCATGATAAAGAAGATTCAAAGAGAGTGAGATGCCAGCTCCTTTCATTCAGTCAGTAGCTTCAAACATTTCTGGTATATGAAAAACATGTTTTTCAATGGCAAAAATCAATGAATATTGTAAATGCACAAACAGTAATATCTCCACATTGCAAGGTGCAATTCTGAAATTTTTTGCTTTTTCCTGTTAATCCTAGCATGATAAAGAAGATTCAAAGAGAGTGAGATGCCAGCTCCTTTCATTCAGTCAGTAGCTTCAAACATTTCTGGTATATGAAAAACATGTTTTTCAATGGCAAAAATCAATGAATATTGTAAATGCACAAACAGTAATATCTCCACATTGCAAGGTGCAATTCTGAAATTTTTTGCTTTTTCCTGCTAATCCTAGCATGATAAAGAAGATTCAAAGAGAGTGAGATGCCAGCTCCTTTCATTCAGTCAGTAGCTTCAAACATTTCTGGTATATGAAAAACATGTTTTTCAATGGCAAAAATCAATGAATATTGTAAATGCACAAACAGTAATATCTCCACATTGCACGGTGCAATTCTGAAATTTTTAGCTTTTTCTTGTTAATCCTAGCATGATAAAGAAGATTCAAAGAGAGTGAGATGCCAGCTCCTTTCATTCAGTCAGTAGCTTCAAACATTTCTGGTATATGAAAAACGTTTTTCAATGGCAAAAATCAATGAATATTGTAAATGCACAAACAGTAATATCTCCACATTGCAAGGTGCAATTCTGAAATTTTTTGCTTTTTCCTGCTAATCCTAGCATGATAAAGAAGATTCAAAGAGAGTGAGATGCCAGCTCCTTTCATTCAGTCAGTAGCTTCAAACATTTCTGGTATATGAAAAACATGTTTTTCAATGGCAAAAATCAATGAATATTGTAAATGCACAAACAGTAATATCTCCACATTGCACGGTGCAATTCTGAAATTTTTAGCTTTTTCCTGTTAATCCTAGCATGATAAAGAAGATTCAAAGAGAGTGAGATGCCAGCTCCTTTCATTCAGTCAGTAGCTTCAAACATTTCTGGTATATGAAAAACGTTTTTCAATGGCAAAAATCAATGAATATTGTAAATGCACAAACAGTAATATCTCCACATTGCACGGTGCAATTCTGAAATTTTTAGCTTTTTCCTGTTAATCCTAGCATGATAAAGAAGATTCAAAGAGAGTGAGATGCCAGCTCCTTTCATTCAGTCAGTAGCTTCAAACATTTCTGGTATATGAAAAACATGTTTTTCAATGGCAAAAATCAATGAATATTGTAAATGCACAAACAGTAATATCTCCACATTGCAAGGTGCAATTCTGAAATTTTTTGCTTTTTCCTGCTAATCCTAGCATGATAAAGAAGATTCAAAGAGAGTGAGATGCCAGCTCCTTTCATTCAGTCAGTAGCTTCAAACATTTCTGGTATATGAAAAACATGTTTTTCAATGGCAAAAATCAATGAATGTTGTAAATGCACAAACAGTAATATCTCCACATTGCACGGTGCAATTCTGAAATTTTTAGCTTTTTCCTGTTAATCCTAGCATGATAAAGAAGATTCAAAGAGAGTGAGATGCCAGCTCCTTTCATTCAGTCAGTAGCTTCAAACATTTCTGGTATATGAAAAACATGTTTTTCAATGGCAAAAATCAATGAATATTGTAAATGCACAAACAGTAATATCTCCACATTGCAAGGTGCAATTCTGAAATTTTTTGCTTTTTCCTGCTAATCCTAGCATGATAAAGAAGATTCAAAGAGAGTGAGATGCCAGCTCCTTTCATTCAGTCAGTAGCTTCAAACATTTCTGGTATATGAAAAACATGTTTTTCAATGGCAAAAATCAATGAATATTGTAAATGCACAAACAGTAATATCTCCACATTGCACGGTGCAATTCTGAAATTTTTAGCTTTTTCTTGTTAATCCTAGCATGATAAAGAAGATTCAAAGAGAGTGAGATGCCAGCTCCTTTCATTCAGTCAGTAGCTTCAAACATTTCTGGTATATGAAAAACATGTTTTTCAATGGCAAAAATCAATGAATATTGTAAATGCACAAACAGTAATATCTCCACATTGCAAGGTGCAATTCTGAAATTTTTTGCTTTTTCCTGCTAATCCTAGCATGATAAAGAAGATTCAAAGAGAGTGAGATGCCAGCTCCTTTCATTCAGTCAGTAGCTTCAAACATTTCTGGTATATGAAAAACATGTTTTTCAATGGCAAAAATCAATGAATATTGTAAATGCACAAACAGTAATATCTCCACATTGCACGGTGCAATTCTGAAATTTTTAGCTTTTTCCTGTTAATCCTAGCATGATAAAGAAGATTCAAAGAGAGTGAGATGCCAGCTCCTTTCATTCAGTCAGTAGCTTCAAACATTTCTGGTATATGAAAAACATGTTTTTCAATGGCAAAAATCAATGAATATTGTAAATGCACAAACAGTAATATCTCCACATTGCAAGGTGCAATTCTGAAATTTTTTGCTTTTTCCTGTTAATCCTAGCATGATAAAGAAGATTCAAAGAGAGTGAGATGCCAGCTCCTTTCATTCAGTCAGTAGCTTCAAACATTTCTGGTATATGAAAAACATGTTTTTCAATGGCAAAAATCAATGAATATTGTAAATGCACAAACAGTAATATCTCCACATTGCAAGGTGCAATTCTGAAATTTTTTGCTTTTTCCTGCTAATCCTAGCATGATAAAGAAGATTCAAAGAGAGTGAGATGCCAGCTCCTTTCATTCAGTCAGTAGCTTCAAACATTTCTGGTATATGAAAAACATGTTTTTCAATGGCAAAAATCAATGAATATTGTAAATGCACAAACAGTAATATCTCCACATTGCACGGTGCAATTCTGAAATTTTTAGCTTTTTCTTGTTAATCCTAGCATGATAAAGAAGATTCAAAGAGAGTGAGATGCCAGCTCCTTTCATTCAGTCAGTAGCTTCAAACATTTCTGGTATATGAAAAACATGTTTTTCAATGGCAAAAATCAATGAATATTGTAAATGCACAAACAGTAATATCTCCACATTGCAAGGTGCAATTCTGAAATTTTTTGCTTTTTCCTGCTGATCCTAGCATGATAAAGATTCAAAGAGAGTGAGATGCCAGCTCCTTTCATTCAGTCAGTAGCTTCAAACATTTCTGGTATATGAAAAACATGTTTTTCAATGGCAAAAATCAATGAATATTGTAAATGCACAAACAGTAATATCTCCACATTGCACGGTGCAATTCTGAAATTTTTAGCTTTTTCCTGTTAATCCTAGCATGATAAAGAAGATTCAAAGAGAGTGAGATGCCAGCTCCTTTCATTCAGTCAGTAGCTTCAAACATTTCTGGTATATGAAAAACATGTTTTTCAATGGCAAAAATCAATGAATATTGTAAATGCACAAACAGTAATATCTCCACATTGCAAGGTGCAATTCTGAAATTTTTTGCTTTTTCCTGCTAATCCTAGCATGATAAAGAAGATTCAAAGAGAGTGAGATGCCAGCTCCTTTCATTCAGTCAGTAGCTTCAAACATTTCTGGTATATGAAAAACATGTTTTTCAATGGCAAAAATCAATGAATATTGTAAATGCACAAACAGTAATATCTCCACATTGCACGGTGCAATTCTGAAATTTTTAGCTTTTTCCTGTTAATCCTAGCATGATAAAGAAGATTCAAAGAGAGTGAGATGCCAGCTCCTTTCATTCAGTCAGTAGCTTCAAACATTTCTGGTATATGAAAAACATGTTTTTCAATGGCAAAAATCAATGAATATTGTAAATGCACAAACAGTAATATCTCCACATTGCAAGGTGCAATTCTGAAATTTTTTGCTTTTTCCTGCTAATCCTAGCATGATAAAGAAGATTCAAAGAGAGTGAGATGCCAGCTCCTTTCATTCAGTCAGTAGCTTCAAACATTTCTGGTATATGAAAAACATGTTTTTCAATGGCAAAAATCAATGAATATTGTAAATGCACAAACAGTAATATCTCCACATTGCAAGGTGCAATTCTGAAATTTTTTGCTTTTTCCTGTTAATCCTAGCATGATAAAGAAGATTCAAAGAGAGTGAGATGCCAGCTCCTTTCATTCAGTCAGTAGCTTCAAACATTTCTGGTATATGAAAAACATGTTTTTCAATGGCAAAAATCAATGAATATTGTAAATGCACAAACAGTAATATCTCCACATTGCAAGGTGCAATTCTGAAATTTTTTGCTTTTTCCTGCTAATCCTAGCATGATAAAGAAGATTCAAAGAGAGTGAGATGCCAGCTCCTTTCATTCAGTCAGTAGCTTCAAACATTTCTGGTATATGAAAAACATGTTTTTCAATGGCAAAAATCAATGAATATTGTAAATGCACAAACAGTAATATCTCCACATTGCACGGTGCAATTCTGAAATTTTTAGCTTTTTCCTGTTAATCCTAGCATGATAAAGAAGATTCAAAGAGAGTGAGATGCCAGCTCCTTTTCATTCAGTCAGTAGCTTCAAACATTTCTGGTATATGAAAAACATGTTTTTCAATGGCAAAAATCAATGAATATTGTAAATGCACAAACAGTAATATCTCCACATTGCAAGGTGCAATTCTGAAATTTTTTGCTTTTTCCTGCTAATCCTAGCATGATAAAGAAGATTCAAAGAGAGTGAGATGCCAGCTCCTTTCATTCAGTCAGTAGCTTCAAACATTTCTGGTATATGAAAAACATGTTTTTCAATGGCAAAAATCAATGAATATTGTAAATGCACAAACAGTAATATCTCCACATTGCACGGTGCAATTCTGAAATTTTTAGCTTTTTCCTGTTAATCCTAGCATGATAAAGAAGATTCAAAGAGAGTGAGATGCCAGCTCCTTTCATTCAGTCAGTAGCTTCAAACATTTCTGGTATATGAAAAACATGTTTTTCAATGGCAAAAATCAATGAATATTGTAAATGCACAAACAGTAATATCTCCACATTGCAAGGTGCAATTCTGAAATTTTTTGCTTTTTCCTGCTAATCCTAGCATGATAAAGAAGATTCAAAGAGAGTGAGATGCCAGCTCCTTTCATTCAGTCAGTAGCTTCAAACATTTCTGGTATATGAAAAACATGTTTTTCAATGGCAAAAATCAATGAATATTGTAAATGCACAAACAGTAATATCTCCACATTGCACGGTGCAATTCTGAAATTTTTAGCTTTTTCCTGTTAATCCTAGCATGATAAAGAAGATTCAAAGAGAGTGAGATGCCAGCTCCTTTCATTCAGTCAGTAGCTTCAAACATTTCTGGTATATGAAAAACGTTTTTCAATGGCAAAAATCAATGAATATTGTAAATGCACAAACAGTAATATCTCCACATTGCAAGGTGCAATTCTGAAATTTTTTGCTTTTTCCTGCTAATCCTAGCATGATAAAGAAGATTCAAAGAGAGTGAGATGCCAGCTCCTTTCATTCAGTCAGTAGCTTCAAACATTTCTGGTATATGAAAAACATGTTTTTCAATGGCAAAAATCAATGAATATTGTAAATGCACAAACAGTAATATCTCCACATTGCACGGTGCAATTCTGAAATTTTTAGCTTTTTCTTGTTAATCCTAGCATGATAAAGAAGATTCAAAGAGAGTGAGATGCCAGCTCCTTTCATTCAGTCAGTAGCTTCAAACATTTCTGGTATATGAAAAACATGTTTTTCAATGGCAAAAATCAATGAATATTGTAAATGCACAAACAGTAATATCTCCACATTGCAAGGTGCAATTCTGAAATTTTTTGCTTTTTCCTGCTAATCCTAGCATGATAAAGAAGATTCAAAGAGAGTGAGATGCCAGCTCCTTTCATTCAGTCAGTAGCTTCAAACATTTCTGGTATATGAAAAACATGTTTTTCAATGGCAAAAATCAATGAATATTGTAAATGCACAAACAGTAATATCTCCACATTGCACGGTGCAATTCTGAAATTTTTAGCTTTTTCTTGTTAATCCTAGCATGATAAAGAAGATTCAAAGAGAGTGAGATGCCAGCTCCTTTCATTCAGTCAGTAGCTTCAAACATTTCTGGTATATGAAAAACATGTTTTTCAATGGCAAAAATCAATGAATATTGTAAATGCACAAACAGTAATATCTCCACATTGCAAGGTGCAATTCTGAAATTTTTTGCTTTTTCCTGCTAATCCTAGCATGATAAAGAAGATTCAAAGAGAGTGAGATGCCAGCTCCTTTCATTCAGTCAGTAGCTTCAAACATTTCTGGTATATGAAAAACATGTTTTTCAATGGCAAAAATCAATGAATATTGTAAATGCACAAACAGTAATATCTCCACATTGCAAGGTGCAATTCTGAAATTTTTTGCTTTTTCCTGTTAATCCTAGCATGATAAAGAAGATTCAAAGAGAGTGAGATGCCAGCTCCTTTCATTCAGTCAGTAGCTTCAAACATTTCTGGTATATGAAAAACGTTTTTCAATGGCAAAAATCAATGAATATTGTAAATGCACAAACAGTAATATCTCCACATTGCAAGGTGCAATTCTGAAATTTTTTGCTTTTTCCTGCTAATCCTAGCATGATAAAGAAGATTCAAAGAGAGTGAGATGCCAGCTCCTTTCATTCAGTCAGTAGCTTCAAACATTTCTGGTATATGAAAAACATGTTTTTCAATGGCAAAAATCAATGAATATTGTAAATGCACAAACAGTAATATCTCCACATTGCAAGGTGCAATTCTGAAATTTTTAGCTTTTTCCTGTTAATCCTAGCATGATAAAGAAGATTCAAAGAGAGTGAGATGCCAGCTCCTTTCATTCAGTCAGTAGCTTCAAACATTTCTGGTATATGAAAAACGTTTTTCAATGGCAAAAATCAATGAATATTGTAAATGCACAAACAGTAATATCTCCACATTGCACGGTGCAATTCTGAAATTTTTAGCTTTTTCCTGTTAATCCTAGCATGATAAAGAAGATTCAAAGAGAGTGAGATGCCAGCTCCTTTCATTCAGTCAGTAGCTTCAAACATTTCTGGTATATGAAAAACATGTTTTTCAATGGCAAAAATCAATGAATATTGTAAATGCACAAACAGTAATATCTCCACATTGCAAGGTGCAATTCTGAAATTTTTGCTTTTTCCTGCTAATCCTAGCATGATAAAGAAGATTCAAAGAGAGTGAGATGCCAGCTCCTTTCATTCAGTCAGTAGCTTCAAACATTTCTGGTATATGAAAAACATGTTTTTCAATGGCAAAAATCAATGAATATTGTAAATGCACAAACAGTAATATCTCCACATTGCACGGTGCAATTCTGAAATTTTTAGCTTTTTCCTGTTAATCCTAGCATGATAAAGAAGATTCAAAGAGAGTGAGATGCCAGCTCCTTTCATTCAGTCAGTAGCTTCAAACATTTCTGGTATATGAAAAACATGTTTTTCAATGGCAAAAATCAATGAATATTGTAAATGCACAAACAGTAATATCTCCACATTGCAAGGTGCAATTCTGAAATTTTTTGCTTTTTCCTGCTAATCCTAGCATGATAAAGAAGATTCAAAGAGAGTGAGATGCCAGCTCCTTTCATTCAGTCAGTAGCTTCAAACATTTCTGGTATATGAAAAACATGTTTTTCAATGGCAAAAATCAATGAATATTGTAAATGCACAAACAGTAATATCTCCACATTGCACGGTGCAATTCTGAAATTTTTAGCTTTTTCTTGTTAATCCTAGCATGATAAAGAAGATTCAAAGAGAGTGAGATGCCAGCTCCTTTCATTCAGTCAGTAGCTTCAAACATTTCTGGTATATGAAAAACATGTTTTTCAATGGCAAAAATCAATGAATATTGTAAATGCACAAACAGTAATATCTCCACATTGCAAGGTGCAATTCTGAAATTTTTTGCTTTTTCCTGCTAATCCTAGCATGATAAAGAAGATTCAAAGAGAGTGAGATGCCAGCTCCTTTCATTCAGTCAGTAGCTTCAAACATTTCTGGTATATGAAAAACATGTTTTTCAATGGCAAAAATCAATGAATATTGTAAATGCACAAACAGTAATATCTCCACATTGCAAGGTGCAATTCTGAAATTTTTAGCTTTTTCCTGCTAATCCTAGCATGATAAAGAAGATTCAAAGAGAGTGAGATGCCAGCTCCTTTCATTCAGTCAGTAGCTTCAAACATTTCTGGTATATGAAAAACATGTTTTTCAATGGCAAAAATCAATGAATATTGTAAATGCACAAACAGTAATATCTCCACATTGCACGGTGCAATTCTGAAATTTTTGCTTTTTCCTGTTAATCCTAGCATGATAAAGAAGATTCAAAGAGAGTGAGATGCCAGCTCCTTTCATTCAGTCAGTAGCTTCAAACATTTCTGGTATATGAAAAACATGTTTTTCAATGGCAAAAATCAATGAATATTGTAAATGCACAAACAGTAATATCTCCACATTGCAAGGTGCAATTCTGAAATTTTTTGCTTTTTCCTGCTAATCCTAGCATGATAAAGAAGATTCAAAGAGAGTGAGATGCCAGCTCCTTTCATTCAGTCAGTAGCTTCAAACATTTCTGGTATATGAAAAACATGTTTTTCAATGGCAAAAATCAATGAATATTGTAAATGCACAAACAGTAATATCTCCACATTGCACGGTGCAATTCTGAAATTTTTAGCTTTTTCCTTGTTAATCCTAGCATGATAAAGAAGATTCAAAGAGAGTGAGATGCCAGCTCCTTTCATTCAGTCAGTAGCTTCAAACATTTCTGGTATATGAAAAACATGTTTTTCAATGGCAAAAATCAATGAATATTGTAAATGCACAAACAGTAATATCTCCACATTGCAAGGTGCAATTCTGAAATTTTTTGCTTTTTCCTGCTAATCCTAGCATGATAAGAAAAGAAGATTCAAAGAGAGTGAGATGCCAGCTCCTTTCATTCAGTCAGTAGCTTCAAACATTTCTGGTATATGAAAAACATGTTTTTCAATGGCAAAAATCAATGAATATTGTAAATGCACAAACAGTAATATCTCCACATTGCACGGTGCAATTCTGAAATTTTTAGCTTTTTCCTGTTAATCCTAGCATGATAAAGAAGATTCAAAGAGAGTGAGATGCCAGCTCCTTTCATTCAGTCAGTAGCTTCAAACATTTCTGGTATATGAAAAACATGTTTTTCAATGGCAAAAATCAATGAATATTGTAAATGCACAAACAGTAATATCTCCACATTGCAAGGTGCAATTCTGAAATTTTTTGCTTTTTCCTGCTAATCCTAGCATGATAAAGAAGATTCAAAGAGAGTGAGATGCCAGCTCCTTTCATTCAGTCAGTAGCTTCAAACATTTCTGGTATATGAAAAACATGTTTTTCAATGGCAAAAATCAATGAATATTGTAAATGCACAAACAGTAATATCTCCACATTGCACGGTGCAATTCTGAAATTTTTAGCTTTTTCCTGTTAATCCTAGCATGATAAAGAAGATTCAAAGAGAGTGAGATGCCAGCTCCTTTCATTCAGTCAGTAGCTTCAAACATTTCTGGTATATGAAAAACATGTTTTTCAATGGCAAAAATCAATGAATATTGTAAATGCACAAACAGTAATATCTCCACATTGCAAGGTGCAATTCTGAAATTTTTTGCTTTTTCCTGCTAATCCTAGCATGATAAAGAAGATTCAAAGAGAGTGAGATGCCAGCTCCTTTCATTCAGTCAGTAGCTTCAAACATTTCTGGTATATGAAAAACATGTTTTTCAATGGCAAAAATCAATGAATATTGTAAATGCACAAACAGTAATATCTCCACATTGCAAGGTGCAATTCTGAAATTTTTAGCTTTTTCCTGTTAATCCTAGCATGATAAAGAAGATTCAAAGAGAGTGAGATGCCAGCTCCTTTCATTCAGTCAGTAGCTTCAAACATTTCTGGTATATGAAAAACATGTTTTTCAATGGCAAAAATCAATGAATATTGTAAATGCACAAACAGTAATATCTCCACATTGCAAGGTGCAATTCTGAAATTTTTTGCTTTTTCCTGCTAATCCTAGCATGATAAAGAAGATTCAAAGAGAGTGAGATGCCAGCTCCTTTCATTCAGTCAGTAGCTTCAAACATTTCTGGTATATGAAAAACATGTTTTTCAATGGCAAAAATCAATGAATATTGTAAATGCACAAACAGTAATATCTCCACATTGCACGGTGCAATTCTGAAATTTTTAGCTTTTTCCTGTTAATCCTAGCATGATAAAGAAAATTCAAAGAGAGTGAGATGCCAGCTCCTTTCATTCAGTCAGTAGCTTCAAACATTTCTGGTATATGAAAAACATGTTTTTCAATGGCAAAAATCAATGAATATTGTAAATGCACAAACAGTAATATCTCCACATTGCAAGGTGCAATTCTGAAATTTTTTGCTTTTTCCTGCTAATCCTAGCATGATAAAGAAGATTCAAAGAGAGTGAGATGCCAGCTCCTTTCATTCAGTCAGTAGCTTCAAACATTTCTGGTATATGAAAAACATGTTTTTCAATGGCAAAAATCAATGAATATTGTAAATGCACAAACAGTAATATCTCCACATTGCACGGTGCAATTCTGAAATTTTTAGCTTTTTCCTGTTAATCCTAGCATGATAAAGAAGATTCAAAGAGAGTGAGATGCCAGCTCCTTTCATTCAGTCAGTAGCTTCAAACATTTCTGGTATATGAAAAACATGTTTTTCAATGGCAAAAATCAATGAATATTGTAAATGCACAAACAGTAATATCTCCACATTGCAAGGTGCAATTCTGAAATTTTTTGCTTTTTCCTGCTAATCCTAGCATGATAAAGAAGATTCAAAGAGAGTGAGATGCCAGCTCCTTTCATTCAGTCAGTAGCTTCAAACATTTCTGGTATATGAAAAACATGTTTTTCAATGGCAAAAATCAATGAATATTGTAAATGCACAAACAGTAATATCTCCACATTGCACGGTGCAATTCTGAAATTTTTAGCTTTTTCCTGTTAATCCTAGCATGATAAAGAAGATTCAAAGAGAGTGAGATGCCAGCTCCTTTCATTCAGTCAGTAGCTTCAAACATTTCTGGTATATGAAAACATTTTTCAATGGCAAAAATCAATGAATATTGTAAATGCACAAACAGTAATATCTCCACATTGCAAGGTGCAATTCTGAAATTTTTTTGCTTTTTCCTGCTAATCCTAGCATGATAAAGAAGATTCAAAGAGAGTGAGATGCCAGCTCCTTTCATTCAGTCAGTAGCTTCAAACATTTCTGGTATATGAAAAACATGTTTTTCAATGGCAAAAATCAATGAATATTGTAAATGCACAAACAGTAATATCTCCACATTGCACGGTGCAATTCTGAAATTTTTAGCTTTTTCTTGTTAATCCTAGCATGAT
>NW_027371169.1:0-30037 GCF_046119375.1 Phyllobates terribilis | reverse complement strand
ATGATAAAGAAGATTCAAAGAGAGTGAGATGCCAGCTCCTTTCATTCAGTCAGTAGCTTCAAACATTTCTGGTATATGAAAAACATGTTTTTCAATGGCAAAAATCAATGAATATTGTAAATGCACAAACAGTAATATCTCCACATTGCACGGTGCAATTCTGAAATTTTTAGCTTTTTCCTGTTAATCCTAGCATGATAAAGAAGATTCAAAGAGAGTGAGATGCCAGCTCCTTTCATTCAGTCAGTAGCTTCAAACATTTCTGGTATATGAAAAACATGTTTTTCAATGGCAAAAATCAATGAATATTGTAAATGCACAAACAGTAATATCTCCACATTGCAAGGTGCAATTCTGAAATTTTTTGCTTTTTCCTGCTAATCCTAGCATGATAAAGAAGATTCAAAGAGAGTGAGATGCCAGCTCCTTTCATTCAGTCAGTAGCTTCAAACATTTCTGGTATATGAAAAACATGTTTTTCAATGGCAAAAATCAATGAATATTGTAAATGCACAAACAGTAATATCTCCACATTGCACGGTGCAATTCTGAAATTTTTAGCTTTTTCCTGTTAATCCTAGCATGATAAAGAAGATTCAAAGAGAGTGAGATGCCAGCTCCTTTCATTCAGTCAGTAGCTTCAAACATTTCTGGTATATGAAAAACATGTTTTTCAATGGCAAAAATCAATGAATATTGTAAATGCACAAACAGTAATATCTCCACATTGCAAGGTGCAATTCTGAAATTTTTTGCTTTTTCCTGTTAATCCTAGCATGATAAAGAAGATTCAAAGAGAGTGAGATGCCAGCTCCTTTCATTCAGTCAGTAGCTTCAAACATTTCTGGTATATGAAAAACATGTTTTTCAATGGCAAAAATCAATGAATATTGTAAATGCACAAACAGTAATATCTCCACATTGCAAGGTGCAATTCTGAAATTTTTTCCTTTTCCTGCTAATCCTAGCATGATAAAGAAGATTCAAAGAGTGAGATGCCAGCTCCTTTCATTCAGTCAGTAGCTTCAAACATTTCTGGTATATGAAAAACGTTTTTCAATGTCAAAAATCAATGAATATTGTAAATGCACAAACAGTAATATCTCCACATTGCACGGTGCAATTCTGAAATTTTTAGCTTTTTCCTGTTAATCCTAGCATGATAAAGAAGATTCAAAGAGAGTGAGATGCCAGCTCCTTTCATTCAGTCAGTAGCTTCAAACATTTCTGGTATATGAAAAACATGTTTTTCAATGGCAAAAATCAATGAATATTGTAAATGCACAAACAGTAATATCTCCACATTGCAAGGTGCAATTCTGAAATTTTTTGCTTTTTCCTGTTAATCCTAGCATGATAAAGAAGATTCAAAGAGAGTGAGATGCCAGCTCCTTTCATTCAGTCAGTAGCTTCAAACATTTCTGGTATATGAAAAACATGTTTTTCAATGGCAAAAATCAATGAATATTGTAAATGCACAAACAGTAATATCTCCACATTGCACGGTGCAATTCTGAAATTTTTAGCTTTTTCCTGTTAATCCTAGCATGATAAAGAAGATTCAAAGAGAGTGAGATGCCAGCTCCTTTCATTCAGTCAGTAGCTTCAAACATTTCTGGTATATGAAAAACATGTTTTTCAATGGCAAAAATCAATGAATATTGTAAATGCACAAACAGTAATATCTCCACATTGCACGGTGCAATTCTGAAATTTTTAGCTTTTTCCTGTTAATCCTAGCATGATAAAGAAGATTCAAAGAGAGTGAGATGCCAGCTCCTTTCATTCAGTCAGTAGCTTCAAACATTTCTGGTATATGAAAAACATGTTTTTCAATGGCAAAAATCAATGAATATTGTAAATGCACAAACAGTAATATCTCCACATTGCAAGGTGCAATTCTGAAATTTTTTGCTTTTTCCTGCTAATCCTAGCATGATAAAGAAGATTCAAAGAGAGTGAGATGCCAGCTCCTTTCATTCAGTCAGTAGCTTCAAACATTTCTGGTATATGAAAAACATGTTTTTCAATGGCAAAAATCAATGAATATTGTAAATGCACAAACAGTAATATCTCCACATTGCAAGGTGCAATTCTGAAATTTTTTCCTTTTCCTGCTAATCCTAGCATGATAAAGAAGATTCAAAGAGTGAGATGCCAGCTCCTTTCATTCAGTCAGTAGCTTCAAACATTTCTGGTATATGAAAAACGTTTTTCAATGTCAAAAATCAATGAATATTGTAAATGCACAAACAGTAATATCTCCACATTGCACGGTGCAATTCTGAAATTTTTAGCTTTTTCCTGTTAATCCTAGCATGATAAAGAAGATTCAAAGAGAGTGAGATGCCAGCTCCTTTCATTCAGTCAGTAGCTTCAAACATTTCTGGTATATGAAAAACATGTTTTTCAATGGCAAAAATCAATGAATATTGTAAATGCACAAACAGTAATATCTCCACATTGCAAGGTGCAATTCTGAAATTTTTTCCTTTTCCTGCTAATCCTAGCATGATAAAGAAGATTCAAAGAGTGAGATGCCAGCTCCTTTCATTCAGTCAGTAGCTTCAAACATTTCTGGTATATGAAAAACGTTTTTCAATGTCAAAAATCAATGAATATTGTAAATGCACAAACAGTAATATCTCCACATTGCACGGTGCAATTCTGAAATTTTTAGCTTTTTCCTGTTAATCCTAGCATGATAAAGAAGATTCAAAGAGAGTGAGATGCCAGCTCCTTTCATTCAGTCAGTAGCTTCAAACATTTCTGGTATATGAAAAACATGTTTTTCAATGGCAAAAATCAATGAATATTGTAAATGCACAAACAGTAATATCTCCACATTGCACGGTGCAATTCTGAAATTTTTAGCTTTTTCCTGTTAATCCTAGCATGATAAAGAAGATTCAAAGAGAGTGAGATGCCAGCTCCTTTCATTCAGTCAGTAGCTTCAAACATTTCTGGTATATGAAAAACATGTTTTTCAATGGCAAAAATCAATGAATATTGTAAATGCACAAACAGTAATATCTCCACATTGCAAGGTGCAATTCTGAAATTTTTTCCTTTTCCTGCTAATCCTAGCATGATAAAGAAGATTCAAAGAGTGAGATGCCAGCTCCTTTCATTCAGTCAGTAGCTTCAAACATTTCTGGTATATGAAAAACGTTTTTCAATGTCAAAAATCAATGAATATTGTAAATGCACAAACAGTAATATCTCCACATTGCACGGTGCAATTCTGAAATTTTTAGCTTTTTCCTGTTAATCCTAGCATGATAAAGAAGATTCAAAGAGAGTGAGATGCCAGCTCCTTTCATTCAGTCAGTAGCTTCAAACATTTCTGGTATATGAAAAACATGTTTTTCAATGGCAAAAATCAATGAATATTGTAAATGCACAAACAGTAATATCTCCACATTGCAAGGTGCAATTCTGAAATTTTTTGCTTTTTCCTGTTAATCCTAGCATGATAAAGAAGATTCAAAGAGAGTGAGATGCCAGCTCCTTTCATTCAGTCAGTAGCTTCAAACATTTCTGGTATATGAAAAACATGTTTTTCAATGGCAAAAATCAATGAATATTGTAAATGCACAAACAGTAATATCTCCACATTGCAAGGTGCAATTCTGAAATTTTTTGCTTTTTCCTGTTAATCCTAGCATGATAAAGAAGATTCAAAGAGAGTGAGATGCCAGCTCCTTTCATTCAGTCAGTAGCTTCAAACATTTCTGGTGTATGAAAAACATGTTTTTCAATGGCAAAAATCAATGAATATTGTAAATGCACAAACAGTAATATCTCCACATTGCACGGTGCAATTCTGAAATTTTTAGCTTTTTCCTGTTAATCCTAGCATGATAAAGAAGATTCAAAGAGAGTGAGATGCCAGCTCCTTTCATTCAGTCAGTAGCTTCAAACATTTCTGGTATATGAAAAACATGTTTTTCAATGGCAAAAATCAATGAATATTGTAAATGCACAAACAGTAATATCTCCACATTGCACGGTGCAATTCTGAAATTTTTAGCTTTTTCCTGTTAATCCTAGCATGATAAAGAAGATTCAAAGAGAGTGAGATGCCAGCTCCTTTCATTCAGTCAGTAGCTTCAAACATTTCTGGTATATGAAAAACATGTTTTTCAATGGCAAAAATCAATGAATATTGTAAATGCACAAACAGTAATATCTCCACATTGCAAGGTGCAATTCTGAAATTTTTTGCTTTTTCCTGCTAATCCTAGCATGATAAAGAAGATTCAAAGAGAGTGAGATGCCAGCTCCTTTCATTCAGTCAGTAGCTTCAAACATTTCTGGTATATGAAAAACATGTTTTTCAAAGGCAAAAATCAATGAATATTGTAAATGCACAAACAGTAATATCTCCACATTGCACGGTGCAATTCTGAAATTTTTAGCTTTTTCCTGTTAATCCTAGCATGATAAAGAAGATTCAAAGAGAGTGAGATGCCAGCTCCTTTCATTCAGTCAGTAGCTTCAAACATTTCTGGTATATGAAAAACATGTTTTTCAATGGCAAAAATCAATGAATATTGTAAATGCACAAACAGTAATATCTCCACATTGCAAGGTGCAATTCTGAAATTTTTTGCTTTTTCCTGTTAATCCTAGCATGATAAAGAAGATTCAAAGAGAGTGAGATGCCAGCTCCTTTCATTCAGTCAGTAGCTTCAAACATTTCTGGTATATGAAAAACATGTTTTTCAATGGCAAAAATCAATGAATATTGTAAATGCACAAACAGTAATATCTCCACATTGCACGGTGCAATTCTGAAATTTTTAGCTTTTTCCTGTTAATCCTAGCATGATAAAGAAGATTCAGAGTGAGATGCCAGCTCCTTTCATTCAGTCAGTAGCTTCAAACATTTCTGGTATATGAAAAACATGTTTTTCAATGGCAAAAATCAATGAATATTGTAAATGCACAAACAGTAATATCTCCACATTGCAAGGTGCAATTCTGAAATTTTTTGCTTTTTCCTGCTAATCCTAGCATGATAAAGAAGATTCAAAGAGAGTGAGATGCCAGCTCCTTTCATTCAGTCAGTAGCTTCAAACATTTCTGGTATATGAAAAACATGTTTTTCAATGGCAAAAATCAATGAATATTGTAAATGCACAAACAGTAATATCTCCACATTGCACGGTGCAATTCTGAAATTTTTAGCTTTTTCCTGTTAATCCTAGCATGATAAAGAAGATTCAAAGAGAGTGAGATGCCAGCTCCTTTCATTCAGTCAGTAGCTTCAAACATTTCTGGTATATGAAAAACATGTTTTTCAATGGCAAAAATCAATGAATATTGTAAATGCACAAACAGTAATATCTCCACATTGCACGGTGCAATTCTGAAATTTTTTGCTTTTTCCTGTTAATCCTAGCATGATAAAGAAGATTCAAAGAGAGTGAGATGCCAGCTCCTTTCATTCAGTCAGTAGCTTCAAACATTTCTGGTATATGAAAAACATGTTTTTCAATGGCAAAAATCAATGAATATTGTAAATGCACAAACAGTAATATCTCCACATTGCAAGGTGCAATTCTGAAATTTTTTGCTTTTTCCTGCTAATCCTAGCATGATAAAGAAGATTCAAAGAGAGTGAGATGCCAGCTCCTTTCATTCAGTCAGTAGCTTCAAACATTTCTGGTATATGAAAAACATGTTTTTCAATGGCAAAAATCAATGAATATTGTAAATGCACAAACAGTAATATCTCCACATTGCACGGTGCAATTCTGAAATTTTTAGCATTTTCCTGTTAATCCTAGCATGATAAAGAAGATTCAAAGAGAGTGAGATGCCAGCTCCTTTCATTCAGTCAGTAGCTTCAAACATTTCTGGTATATGAAAAACATGTTTTTCAATAGCAAAAATCAATGAATATTGTAAATGCACAAACAGTAATATCTCCACATTGCAAGGTGCAATTCTGAAATTTTTTGCTTTTTCCTGCTAATCCTAGCATGATAAAGAAGATTCAAAGAGAGTGAGATGCCAGCTCCTTTCAGTCAGTAGCTTCAAACATTTCTGGTATATGAAAAACATGTTTTTCAATGGCAAAAATCAATGAATATTGTAAATGCACAAACAGTAATATCTCCACATTGCACGGTGCAATTCTGAAATTTTTAGCTTTTTCCTGTTAATCCTAGCATGATAAAGAAGATTCAAAGAGAGTGAGATGCCAGCTCCTTTCATTCAGTCAGTAGCTTCAAACATTTCTGGTATATGAAAAACATGTTTTTCAATGGCAAAAATCAATGAATATTGTAAATGCACAAACAGTAATATCTCCACATTGCACGGTGCAATTCTGAAATTTTTAGCTTTTTCCTGTTAATCCTAGCATGATAAAGAAGATTCAAAGAGAGTGAGATGCCAGCTCCTTTCATTCAGTCAGTAGCTTCAAACATTTCTGGTATATGAAAAACATGTTTTTCAATGGCAAAAATCAATGAATATTGTAAATGCACAAACAGTAATATCTCCACATTGCAAGGTGCAATTCTGAAATTTTTTGCTTTTTCCTGCTAATCCTAGCATGATAAAGAAGATTCAAAGAGAGTGAGATGCCAGCTCCTTTCATTCAGTCAGTAGCTTCAAACATTTCTGGTATATGAAAAACGTTTTTCAATGGCAAAAATCAATGAATATTGTAAATGCACAAACAGTAATATCTCCACATTGCACGGTGCAATTCTGAAATTTTTAGCTTTTTCCTGTTAATCCTAGCATGATAAAGAAGATTCAAAGAGAGTGAGATGCCAGCTCCTTTCATTCAGTCAGTAGCTTCAAACATTTCTGGTATATGAAAAACATGTTTTTCAATGGCAAAAATCAATGAATATTGTAAATGCACAAACAGTAATATCTCCACATTGCAAGGTGCAATTCTGAAATTTTTTGCTTTTTCCTGTTAATCCTAGCATGATAAAGAAGATTCAAAGAGAGTGAGATGCCAGCTCCTTTCATTCAGTCAGTAGCTTCAAACATTTCTGGTATATGAAAAACATGTTTTTCAATGGCAAAAATCAATGAATATTGTAAATGCACAAACAGTAATATCTCCACATTGCACGGTGCAATTCTGAAATTTTTAGCTTTTTCCTGTTAATCCTAGCATGATAAAGAAGATTCAAAGAGAGTGAGATGCCAGCTCCTTTCATTCAGTCAGTAGCTTCAAACATTTCTGGTATATGAAAAACATGTTTTTCAATGGCAAAAATCAATGAATATTGTAAATGCACAAACAGTAATATCTCCACATTGCACGGTGCAATTCTGAAATTTTTAGCTTTTTCCTGTTAATCCTAGCATGATAAAGAAGATTCAAAGAGAGTGAGATGCCAGCTCCTTTCATTCAGTCAGTAGCTTCAAACATTTCTGGTATATGAAAAACATGTTTTTCAATGGCAAAAATCAATGAATATTGTAAATGCACAAACAGTAATATCTCCACATTGCAAGGTGCAATTCTGAAATTTTTTGCTTTTTCCTGCTAATCCTAGCATGATAAAGAAGATTCAAAGAGAGTGAGATGCCAGCTCCTTTCATTCAGTCAGTAGCTTCAAACATTTCTGGTATATGAAAAACATGTTTTTCAATGGCAAAAATCAATGAATATTGTAAATGCACAAACAGTAATATCTCCACATTGCACGGTGCAATTCTGAAATTTTTAGCTTTTTCCTGTTAATCCTAGCATGATAAAGAAGATTCAAAGAGAGTGAGATGCCAGCTCCTTTCATTCAGTCAGTAGCTTCAAACATTTCTGGTATATGAAAAACATGTTTTTCAATGGCAAAAATCAATGAATATTGTAAATGCACAAACAGTAATATCTCCACATTGCAAGGTGCAATTCTGAAATTTTTTGCTTTTTCCTGTTAATCCTAGCATGATAAAGAAGATTCAAAGAGAGTGAGATGCCAGCTCCTTTCATTCAGTCAGTAGCTTCAAACATTTCTGGTATATGAAAAACATGTTTTTCAATGGCAAAAATCAATGAATATTGTAAATGCACAAACAGTAATATCTCCACATTGCAAGGTGCAATTCTGAAATTTTTTCCTTTTCCTGCTAATCCTAGCATGATAAAGAAGATTCAAAGAGTGAGATGCCAGCTCCTTTCATTCAGTCAGTAGCTTCAAACATTTCTGGTATATGAAAAACGTTTTTCAATGTCAAAAATCAATGAATATTGTAAATGCACAAACAGTAATATCTCCACATTGCACGGTGCAATTCTGAAATTTTTAGCTTTTTCCTGTTAATCCTAGCATGATAAAGAAGATTCAAAGAGAGTGAGATGCCAGCTCCTTTCATTCAGTCAGTAGCTTCAAACATTTCTGGTATATGAAAAACATGTTTTTCAATGGCAAAAATCAATGAATATTGTAAATGCACAAACAGTAATATCTCCACATTGCAAGGTGCAATTCTGAAATTTTTTGCTTTTTCCTGTTAATCCTAGCATGATAAAGAAGATTCAAAGAGAGTGAGATGCCAGCTCCTTTCATTCAGTCAGTAGCTTCAAACATTTCTGGTATATGAAAAACATGTTTTTCAATGGCAAAAATCAATGAATATTGTAAATGCACAAACAGTAATATCTCCACATTGCACGGTGCAATTCTGAAATTTTTAGCTTTTTCCTGTTAATCCTAGCATGATAAAGAAGATTCAAAGAGAGTGAGATGCCAGCTCCTTTCATTCAGTCAGTAGCTTCAAACATTTCTGGTATATGAAAAACATGTTTTTCAATGGCAAAAATCAATGAATATTGTAAATGCACAAACAGTAATATCTCCACATTGCACGGTGCAATTCTGAAATTTTTAGCTTTTTCCTGTTAATCCTAGCATGATAAAGAAGATTCAAAGAGAGTGAGATGCCAGCTCCTTTCATTCAGTCAGTAGCTTCAAACATTTCTGGTATATGAAAAACATGTTTTTCAATGGCAAAAATCAATGAATATTGTAAATGCACAAACAGTAATATCTCCACATTGCAAGGTGCAATTCTGAAATTTTTTGCTTTTTCCTGCTAATCCTAGCATGATAAAGAAGATTCAAAGAGAGTGAGATGCCAGCTCCTTTCATTCAGTCAGTAGCTTCAAACATTTCTGGTATATGAAAAACATGTTTTTCAATGGCAAAAATCAATGAATATTGTAAATGCACAAACAGTAATATCTCCACATTGCAAGGTGCAATTCTGAAATTTTTTCCTTTTCCTGCTAATCCTAGCATGATAAAGAAGATTCAAAGAGTGAGATGCCAGCTCCTTTCATTCAGTCAGTAGCTTCAAACATTTCTGGTATATGAAAAACGTTTTTCAATGTCAAAAATCAATGAATATTGTAAATGCACAAACAGTAATATCTCCACATTGCACGGTGCAATTCTGAAATTTTTAGCTTTTTCCTGTTAATCCTAGCATGATAAAGAAGATTCAAAGAGAGTGAGATGCCAGCTCCTTTCATTCAGTCAGTAGCTTCAAACATTTCTGGTATATGAAAAACATGTTTTTCAATGGCAAAAATCAATGAATATTGTAAATGCACAAACAGTAATATCTCCACATTGCAAGGTGCAATTCTGAAATTTTTTCCTTTTCCTGCTAATCCTAGCATGATAAAGAAGATTCAAAGAGTGAGATGCCAGCTCCTTTCATTCAGTCAGTAGCTTCAAACATTTCTGGTATATGAAAAACGTTTTTCAATGTCAAAAATCAATGAATATTGTAAATGCACAAACAGTAATATCTCCACATTGCACGGTGCAATTCTGAAATTTTTAGCTTTTTCCTGTTAATCCTAGCATGATAAAGAAGATTCAAAGAGAGTGAGATGCCAGCTCCTTTCATTCAGTCAGTAGCTTCAAACATTTCTGGTATATGAAAAACATGTTTTTCAATGGCAAAAATCAATGAATATTGTAAATGCACAAACAGTAATATCTCCACATTGCACGGTGCAATTCTGAAATTTTTAGCTTTTTCCTGTTAATCCTAGCATGATAAAGAAGATTCAAAGAGAGTGAGATGCCAGCTCCTTTCATTCAGTCAGTAGCTTCAAACATTTCTGGTATATGAAAAACATGTTTTTCAATGGCAAAAATCAATGAATATTGTAAATGCACAAACAGTAATATCTCCACATTGCACGGTGCAATTCTGAAATTTTTAGCTTTTTCCTGTTAATCCTAGCATGATAAAGAAGATTCAAAGAGAGTGAGATGCCAGCTCCTTTCATTCAGTCAGTAGCTTCAAACATTTCTGGTATATGAAAAACATGTTTTTCAATGGCAAAAATCAATGAATATTGTAAATGCACAAACAGTAATATCTCCACATTGCAAGGTGCAATTCTGAAATTTTTTGCTTTTTCCTGCTAATCCTAGCATGATAAAGAAGATTCAAAGAGAGTGAGATGCCAGCTCCTTTCATTCAGTCAGTAGCTTCAAACATTTCTGGTATATGAAAAACATGTTTTTCAATGGCAAAAATCAATGAATATTGTAAATGCACAAACAGTAATATCTCCACATTGCACGGTGCAATTCTGAAATTTTTAGCTTTTTCCTGTTAATCCTAGCATGATAAAGAAGATTCAAAGAGAGTGAGATGCCAGCTCCTTTCATTCAGTCAGTAGCTTCAAACATTTCTGGTATATGAAAAACATGTTTTTCAATGGCAAAAATCAATGAATATTGTAAATGCACAAACAGTAATATCTCCACATTGCAAGGTGCAATTCTGAAATTTTTTGCTTTTTCCTGTTAATCCTAGCATGATAAAGAAGATTCAAAGAGAGTGAGATGCCAGCTCCTTTCATTCAGTCAGTAGCTTCAAACATTTCTGGTATATGAAAAACATGTTTTTCAATGGCAAAAATCAATGAATATTGTAAATGCACAAACAGTAATATCTCCACATTGCAAGGTGCAATTCTGAAATTTTTTGCTTTTTCCTGTTAATCCTAGCATGATAAAGAAGATTCAAAGAGAGTGAGATGCCAGCTCCTTTCATTCAGTCAGTAGCTTCAAACATTTCTGGTATATGAAAAACATGTTTTTCAATGGCAAAAATCAATGAATATTGTAAATGCACAAACAGTAATATCTCCACATTGCACGGTGCAATTCTGAAATTTTTAGCTTTTTCCTGTTAATCCTAGCATGATAAAGAAGATTCAAAGAGAGTGAGATGCCAGCTCCTTTCATTCAGTCAGTAGCTTCAAACATTTCTGGTATATGAAAAACATGTTTTTCAATGGCAAAAATCAATGAATATTGTAAATGCACAAACAGTAATATCTCCACATTGCACGGTGCAATTCTGAAATTTTTAGCTTTTTCCTGTTAATCCTAGCATGATAAAGAAGATTCAAAGAGAGTGAGATGCCAGCTCCTTTCATTCAGTCAGTAGCTTCAAACATTTCTGGTATATGAAAAACATGTTTTTCAATGGCAAAAATCAATGAATATTGTAAATGCACAAACAGTAATATCTCCACATTGCAAGGTGCAATTCTGAAATTTTTTGCTTTTTCCTGCTAATCCTAGCATGATAAAGAAGATTCAAAGAGAGTGAGATGCCAGCTCCTTTCATTCAGTCAGTAGCTTCAAACATTTCTGGTATATGAAAAACATGTTTTTCAATGGCAAAAATCAATGAATATTGTAAATGCACAAACAGTAATATCTCCACATTGCACGGTGCAATTCTGAAATTTTTAGCTTTTTCCTGTTAATCCTAGCATGATAAAGAAGATTCAAAGAGAGTGAGATGCCAGCTCCTTTCATTCAGTCAGTAGCTTCAAACATTTCTGGTATATGAAAAACATGTTTTTCAATGGCAAAAATCAATGAATATTGTAAATGCACAAACAGTAATATCTCCACATTGCAAGGTGCAATTCTGAAATTTTTTGCTTTTTCCTGTTAATCCTAGCATGATAAAGAAGATTCAAAGAGAGTGAGATGCCAGCTCCTTTCATTCAGTCAGTAGCTTCAAACATTTCTGGTATATGAAAAACATGTTTTTCAATGGCAAAAATCAATGAATATTGTAAATGCACAAACAGTAATATCTCCACATTGCACGGTGCAATTCTGAAATTTTTAGCTTTTTCCTGTTAATCCTAGCATGATAAAGAAGATTCAAAGAGAGTGAGATGCCAGCTCCTTTCATTCAGTCAGTAGCTTCAAACATTTCTGGTATATGAAAAACATGTTTTTCAATGGCAAAAATCAATGAATATTGTAAATGCACAAACAGTAATATCTCCACATTGCACGGTGCAATTCTGAAATTTTTAGCTTTTTCCTGTTAATCCTAGCATGATAAAGAAGATTCAAAGAGAGTGAGATGCCAGCTCCTTTCATTCAGTCAGTAGCTTCAAACATTTCTGGTATATGAAAAACATGTTTTTCAATGGCAAAAATCAATGAATATTGTAAATGCACAAACAGTAATATCTCCACATTGCAAGGTGCAATTCTGAAATGTTTTCCTTTTCCTGCTAATCCTAGCATGATAAAGAAGATTCAAAGAGTGAGATGCCAGCTCCTTTCATTCAGTCAGTAGCTTCAAACATTTCTGGTATATGAAAAACGTTTTTCAATGTCAAAAATCAATGAATATTGTAAATGCACAAACAGTAATATCTCCACATTGCACGGTGCAATTCTGAAATTTTTAGCTTTTTCCTGTTAATCCTAGCATGATAAAGAAGATTCAAAGAGAGTGAGATGCCAGCTCCTTTCATTCAGTCAGTAGCTTCAAACATTTCTGGTATATGAAAAACATGTTTTTCAATGGCAAAAATCAATGAATATTGTAAATGCACAAACAGTAATATCTCCACATTGCAAGGTGCAATTCTGAAATTTTTTGCTTTTTCCTGTTAATCCTAGCATGATAAAGAAGATTCAAAGAGAGTGAGATGCCAGCTCCTTTCATTCAGTCAGTAGCTTCAAACATTTCTGGTATATGAAAAACATGTTTTTCAATGGCAAAAATCAATGAATATTGTAAATGCACAAACAGTAATATCTCCACATTGCAAGGTGCAATTCTGAAATTTTTTGCTTTTTCCTGTTAATCCTAGCATGATAAAGAAGATTCAAAGAGAGTGAGATGCCAGCTCCTTTCATTCAGTCAGTAGCTTCAAACATTTCTGGTGTATGAAAAACATGTTTTTCAATGGCAAAAATCAATGAATATTGTAAATGCACAAACAGTAATATCTCCACATTGCACGGTGCAATTCTGAAATTTTTAGCTTTTTCCTGTTAATCCTAGCATGATAAAGAAGATTCAAAGAGAGTGAGATGCCAGCTCCTTTCATTCAGTCAGTAGCTTCAAACATTTCTGGTATATGAAAAACATGTTTTTCAATGGCAAAAATCAATGAATATTGTAAATGCACAAACAGTAATATCTCCACATTGCACGGTGCAATTCTGAAATTTTTAGCTTTTTCCTGTTAATCCTAGCATGATAAAGAAGATTCAAAGAGAGTGAGATGCCAGCTCCTTTCATTCAGTCAGTAGCTTCAAACATTTCTGGTATATGAAAAACATGTTTTTCAATGGCAAAAATCAATGAATATTGTAAATGCACAAACAGTAATATCTCCACATTGCAAGGTGCAATTCTGAAATTTTTTGCTTTTTCCTGCTAATCCTAGCATGATAAAGAAGATTCAAAGAGAGTGAGATGCCAGCTCCTTTCATTCAGTCAGTAGCTTCAAACATTTCTGGTATATGAAAAACATGTTTTTCAATGGCAAAAATCAATGAATATTGTAAATGCACAAACAGTAATATCTCCACATTGCAAGGTGCAATTCTGAAATTTTTTCCTTTTCCTGCTAATCCTAGCATGATAAAGAAGATTCAAAGAGTGAGATGCCAGCTCCTTTCATTCAGTCAGTAGCTTCAAACATTTCTGGTATATGAAAAACGTTTTTCAATGTCAAAAATCAATGAATATTGTAAATGCACAAACAGTAATATCTCCACATTGCACGGTGCAATTCTGAAATTTTTAGCTTTTTCCTGTTAATCCTAGCATGATAAAGAAGATTCAAAGAGAGTGAGATGCCAGCTCCTTTCATTCAGTCAGTAGCTTCAAACATTTCTGGTATATGAAAAACATGTTTTTCAATGGCAAAAATCAATGAATATTGTAAATGCACAAACAGTAATATCTCCACATTGCAAGGTGCAATTCTGAAATTTTTTGCTTTTTCCTGTTAATCCTAGCATGATAAAGAAGATTCAAAGAGAGTGAGATGCCAGCTCCTTTCATTCAGTCAGTAGCTTCAAACATTTCTGGTATATGAAAAACATGTTTTTCAATGGCAAAAATCAATGAATATTGTAAATGCACAAACAGTAATATCTCCACATTGCAAGGTGCAATTCTGAAATTTTTTGCTTTTTCCTGTTAATCCTAGCATGATAAAGAAGATTCAAAGAGAGTGAGATGCCAGCTCCTTTCATTCAGTCAGTAGCTTCAAACATTTCTGGTGTATGAAAAACATGTTTTTCAATGGCAAAAATCAATGAATATTGTAAATGCACAAACAGTAATATCTCCACATTGCACGGTGCAATTCTGAAATTTTTAGCTTTTTCCTGTTAATCCTAGCATGATAAAGAAGATTCAAAGAGAGTGAGATGCCAGCTCCTTTCATTCAGTCAGTAGCTTCAAACATTTCTGGTATATGAAAAACATGTTTTTCAATGGCAAAAATCAATGAATATTGTAAATGCACAAACAGTAATATCTCCACATTGCACGGTGCAATTCTGAAATTTTTAGCTTTTTCCTGTTAATCCTAGCATGATAAAGAAGATTCAAAGAGAGTGAGATGCCAGCTCCTTTCATTCAGTCAGTAGCTTCAAACATTTCTGGTATATGAAAAACATGTTTTTCAATGGCAAAAATCAATGAATATTGTAAATGCACAAACAGTAATATCTCCACATTGCAAGGTGCAATTCTGAAATTTTTTGCTTTTTCCTGCTAATCCTAGCATGATAAAGAAGATTCAAAGAGAGTGAGATGCCAGCTCCTTTCATTCAGTCAGTAGCTTCAAACATTTCTGGTATATGAAAAACATGTTTTTCAAAGGCAAAAATCAATGAATATTGTAAATGCACAAACAGTAATATCTCCACATTGCACGGTGCAATTCTGAAATTTTTAGCTTTTTCCTGTTAATCCTAGCATGATAAAGAAGATTCAAAGAGAGTGAGATGCCAGCTCCTTTCATTCAGTCAGTAGCTTCAAACATTTCTGGTATATGAAAAACATGTTTTTCAATGGCAAAAATCAATGAATATTGTAAATGCACAAACAGTAATATCTCCACATTGCAAGGTGCAATTCTGAAATTTTTTGCTTTTTCCTGTTAATCCTAGCATGATAAAGAAGATTCAAAGAGAGTGAGATGCCAGCTCCTTTCATTCAGTCAGTAGCTTCAAACATTTCTGGTATATGAAAAACATGTTTTTCAATGGCAAAAATCAATGAATATTGTAAATGCACAAACAGTAATATCTCCACATTGCAAGGTGCAATTCTGAAATTTTTTCCTTTTCCTGCTAATCCTAGCATGATAAAGAAGATTCAAAGAGTGAGATGCCAGCTCCTTTCATTCAGTCAGTAGCTTCAAACATTTCTGGTATATGAAAAACGTTTTTCAATGTCAAAAATCAATGAATATTGTAAATGCACAAACAGTAATATCTCCACATTGCACGGTGCAATTCTGAAATTTTTAGCTTTTTCCTGTTAATCCTAGCATGATAAAGAAGATTCAAAGAGAGTGAGATGCCAGCTCCTTTCATTCAGTCAGTAGCTTCAAACATTTCTGGTATATGAAAAACATGTTTTTCAATGGCAAAAATCAATGAATATTGTAAATGCACAAACAGTAATATCTCCACATTGCAAGGTGCAATTCTGAAATTTTTTGCTTTTTCCTGTTAATCCTAGCATGATAAAGAAGATTCAAAGAGAGTGAGATGCCAGCTCCTTTCATTCAGTCAGTAGCTTCAAACATTTCTGGTATATGAAAAACATGTTTTTCAATGGCAAAAATCAATGAATATTGTAAATGCACAAACAGTAATATCTCCACATTGCAAGGTGCAATTCTGAAATTTTTTGCTTTTTCCTGTTAATCCTAGCATGATAAAGAAGATTCAAAGAGAGTGAGATGCCAGCTCCTTTCATTCAGTCAGTAGCTTCAAACATTTCTGGTGTATGAAAAACATGTTTTTCAATGGCAAAAATCAATGAATATTGTAAATGCACAAACAGTAATATCTCCACATTGCACGGTGCAATTCTGAAATTTTTAGCTTTTTCCTGTTAATCCTAGCATGATAAAGAAGATTCAAAGAGAGTGAGATGCCAGCTCCTTTCATTCAGTCAGTAGCTTCAAACATTTCTGGTATATGAAAAACATGTTTTTCAATGGCAAAAATCAATGAATATTGTAAATGCACAAACAGTAATATCTCCACATTGCACGGTGCAATTCTGAAATTTTTAGCTTTTTCCTGTTAATCCTAGCATGATAAAGAAGATTCAAAGAGAGTGAGATGCCAGCTCCTTTCATTCAGTCAGTAGCTTCAAACATTTCTGGTATATGAAAAACATGTTTTTCAATGGCAAAAATCAATGAATATTGTAAATGCACAAACAGTAATATCTCCACATTGCAAGGTGCAATTCTGAAATTTTTTGCTTTTTCCTGCTAATCCTAGCATGATAAAGAAGATTCAAAGAGAGTGAGATGCCAGCTCCTTTCATTCAGTCAGTAGCTTCAAACATTTCTGGTATATGAAAAACATGTTTTTCAAAGGCAAAAATCAATGAATATTGTAAATGCACAAACAGTAATATCTCCACATTGCACGGTGCAATTCTGAAATTTTTAGCTTTTTCCTGTTAATCCTAGCATGATAAAGAAGATTCAAAGAGAGTGAGATGCCAGCTCCTTTCATTCAGTCAGTAGCTTCAAACATTTCTGGTATATGAAAAACATGTTTTTCAATGGCAAAAATCAATGAATATTGTAAATGCACAAACAGTAATATCTCCACATTGCAAGGTGCAATTCTGAAATTTTTTGCTTTTTCCTGTTAATCCTAGCATGATAAAGAAGATTCAAAGAGAGTGAGATGCCAGCTCCTTTCATTCAGTCAGTAGCTTCAAACATTTCTGGTATATGAAAAACATGTTTTTCAATGGCAAAAATCAATGAATATTGTAAATGCACAAACAGTAATATCTCCACATTGCACGGTGCAATTCTGAAATTTTTAGCTTTTTCCTGTTAATCCTAGCATGATAAAGAAGATTCAGAGTGAGATGCCAGCTCCTTTCATTCAGTCAGTAGCTTCAAACATTTCTGGTATATGAAAAACATGTTTTTCAATGGCAAAAATCAATGAATATTGTAAATGCACAAACAGTAATATCTCCACATTGCAAGGTGCAATTCTGAAATTTTTTGCTTTTTCCTGCTAATCCTAGCATGATAAAGAAGATTCAAAGAGAGTGAGATGCCAGCTCCTTTCATTCAGTCAGTAGCTTCAAACATTTCTGGTATATGAAAAACATGTTTTTCAATGGCAAAAATCAATGAATATTGTAAATGCACAAACAGTAATATCTCCACATTGCACGGTGCAATTCTGAAATTTTTAGCTTTTTCCTGTTAATCCTAGCATGATAAAGAAGATTCAAAGAGAGTGAGATGCCAGCTCCTTTCATTCAGTCAGTAGCTTCAAACATTTCTGGTATATGAAAAACATGTTTTTCAATGGCAAAAATCAATGAATATTGTAAATGCACAAACAGTAATATCTCCACATTGCACGGTGCAATTCTGAAATTTTTTGCTTTTTCCTGTTAATCCTAGCATGATAAAGAAGATTCAAAGAGAGTGAGATGCCAGCTCCTTTCATTCAGTCAGTAGCTTCAAACATTTCTGGTATATGAAAAACATGTTTTTCAATGGCAAAAATCAATGAATATTGTAAATGCACAAACAGTAATATCTCCACATTGCAAGGTGCAATTCTGAAATTTTTTGCTTTTTCCTGCTAATCCTAGCATGATAAAGAAGATTCAAAGAGAGTGAGATGCCAGCTCCTTTCATTCAGTCAGTAGCTTCAAACATTTCTGGTATATGAAAAACATGTTTTTCAATGGCAAAAATCAATGAATATTGTAAATGCACAAACAGTAATATCTCCACATTGCACGGTGCAATTCTGAAATTTTTAGCTTTTTCCTGTTAATCCTAGCATGATAAAGAAGATTCAAAGAGAGTGAGATGCCAGCTCCTTTCATTCAGTCAGTAGCTTCAAACATTTCTGGTATATGAAAAACATGTTTTTCAATGGCAAAAATCAATGAATATTGTAAATGCACAAACAGTAATATCTCCACATTGCAAGGTGCAATTCTGAAATTTTTTGCTTTTTCCTGTTAATCCTAGCATGATAAAGAAGATTCAAAGAGAGTGAGATGCCAGCTCCTTTCATTCAGTCAGTAGCTTCAAACATTTCTGGTATATGAAAAACATGTTTTTCAATGGCAAAAATCAATGAATATTGTAAATGCACAAACAGTAATATCTCCACATTGCACGGTGCAATTCTGAAATTTTTAGCTTTTTCCTGTTAATCCTAGCATGATAAAGAAGATTCAAAGAGAGTGAGATGCCAGCTCCTTTCATTCAGTCAGTAGCTTCAAACATTTCTGGTATATGAAAAACATGTTTTTCAATGGCAAAAATCAATGAATATTGTAAATGCACAAACAGTAATATCTCCACATTGCACGGTGCAATTCTGAAATTTTTAGCTTTTTCCTGTTAATCCTAGCATGATAAAGAAGATTCAAAGAGAGTGAGATGCCAGCTCCTTTCATTCAGTCAGTAGCTTCAAACATTTCTGGTATATGAAAAACATGTTTTTCAATGGCAAAAATCAATGAATATTGTAAATGCACAAACAGTAATATCTCCACATTGCAAGGTGCAATTCTGAAATTTTTTCCTTTTCCTGCTAATCCTAGCATGATAAAGAAGATTCAAAGAGTGAGATGCCAGCTCCTTTCATTCAGTCAGTAGCTTCAAACATTTCTGGTATATGAAAAACGTTTTTCAATGTCAAAAATCAATGAATATTGTAAATGCACAAACAGTAATATCTCCACATTGCACGGTGCAATTCTGAAATTTTTAGCTTTTTCCTGTTAATCCTAGCATGATAAAGAAGATTCAAAGAGAGTGAGATGCCAGCTCCTTTCATTCAGTCAGTAGCTTCAAACATTTCTGGTATATGAAAAACATGTTTTTCAATGGCAAAAATCAATGAATATTGTAAATGCACAAACAGTAATATCTCCACATTGCAAGGTGCAATTCTGAAATTTTTTGCTTTTTCCTGTTAATCCTAGCATGATAAAGAAGATTCAAAGAGAGTGAGATGCCAGCTCCTTTCATTCAGTCAGTAGCTTCAAACATTTCTGGTATATGAAAAACATGTTTTTCAATGGCAAAAATCAATGAATATTGTAAATGCACAAACAGTAATATCTCCACATTGCAAGGTGCAATTCTGAAATTTTTTGCTTTTTCCTGTTAATCCTAGCATGATAAAGAAGATTCAAAGAGAGTGAGATGCCAGCTCCTTTCATTCAGTCAGTAGCTTCAAACATTTCTGGTGTATGAAAAACATGTTTTTCAATGGCAAAAATCAATGAATATTGTAAATGCACAAACAGTAATATCTCCACATTGCACGGTGCAATTCTGAAATTTTTAGCTTTTTCCTGTTAATCCTAGCATGATAAAGAAGATTCAAAGAGAGTGAGATGCCAGCTCCTTTCATTCAGTCAGTAGCTTCAAACATTTCTGGTATATGAAAAACATGTTTTTCAATGGCAAAAATCAATGAATATTGTAAATGCACAAACAGTAATATCTCCACATTGCACGGTGCAATTCTGAAATTTTTAGCTTTTTCCTGTTAATCCTAGCATGATAAAGAAGATTCAAAGAGAGTGAGATGCCAGCTCCTTTCATTCAGTCAGTAGCTTCAAACATTTCTGGTATATGAAAAACATGTTTTTCAATGGCAAAAATCAATGAATATTGTAAATGCACAAACAGTAATATCTCCACATTGCAAGGTGCAATTCTGAAATTTTTTGCTTTTTCCTGCTAATCCTAGCATGATAAAGAAGATTCAAAGAGAGTGAGATGCCAGCTCCTTTCATTCAGTCAGTAGCTTCAAACATTTCTGGTATATGAAAAACATGTTTTTCAAAGGCAAAAATCAATGAATATTGTAAATGCACAAACAGTAATATCTCCACATTGCACGGTGCAATTCTGAAATTTTTAGCTTTTTCCTGTTAATCCTAGCATGATAAAGAAGATTCAAAGAGAGTGAGATGCCAGCTCCTTTCATTCAGTCAGTAGCTTCAAACATTTCTGGTATATGAAAAACATGTTTTTCAATGGCAAAAATCAATGAATATTGTAAATGCACAAACAGTAATATCTCCACATTGCAAGGTGCAATTCTGAAATTTTTTGCTTTTTCCTGTTAATCCTAGCATGATAAAGAAGATTCAAAGAGAGTGAGATGCCAGCTCCTTTCATTCAGTCAGTAGCTTCAAACATTTCTGGTATATGAAAAACATGTTTTTCAATGGCAAAAATCAATGAATATTGTAAATGCACAAACAGTAATATCTCCACATTGCAAGGTGCAATTCTGAAATTTTTTCCTTTTCCTGCTAATCCTAGCATGATAAAGAAGATTCAAAGAGTGAGATGCCAGCTCCTTTCATTCAGTCAGTAGCTTCAAACATTTCTGGTATATGAAAAACGTTTTTCAATGTCAAAAATCAATGAATATTGTAAATGCACAAACAGTAATATCTCCACATTGCACGGTGCAATTCTGAAATTTTTAGCTTTTTCCTGTTAATCCTAGCATGATAAAGAAGATTCAAAGAGAGTGAGATGCCAGCTCCTTTCATTCAGTCAGTAGCTTCAAACATTTCTGGTATATGAAAAACATGTTTTTCAATGGCAAAAATCAATGAATATTGTAAATGCACAAACAGTAATATCTCCACATTGCACGGTGCAATTCTGAAATTTTTAGCTTTTTCCTGTTAATCCTAGCATGATAAAGAAGATTCAGAGTGAGATGCCAGCTCCTTTCATTCAGTCAGTAGCTTCAAACATTTCTGGTATATGAAAAACATGTTTTTCAATGGCAAAAATCAATGAATATTGTAAATGCACAAACAGTAATATCTCCACATTGCAAGGTGCAATTCTGAAATTTTTTGCTTTTTCCTGCTAATCCTAGCATGATAAAGAAGATTCAAAGAGAGTGAGATGCCAGCTCCTTTCATTCAGTCAGTAGCTTCAAACATTTCTGGTATATGAAAAACATGTTTTTCAATGGCAAAAATCAATGAATATTGTAAATGCACAAACAGTAATATCTCCACATTGCACGGTGCAATTCTGAAATTTTTAGCTTTTTCCTGTTAATCCTAGCATGATAAAGAAGATTCAAAGAGAGTGAGATGCCAGCTCCTTTCATTCAGTCAGTAGCTTCAAACATTTCTGGTATATGAAAAACATGTTTTTCAATGGCAAAAATCAATGAATATTGTAAATGCACAAACAGTAATATCTCCACATTGCACGGTGCAATTCTGAAATTTTTTGCTTTTTCCTGTTAATCCTAGCATGATAAAGAAGATTCAAAGAGAGTGAGATGCCAGCTCCTTTCATTCAGTCAGTAGCTTCAAACATTTCTGGTATATGAAAAACATGTTTTTCAATGGCAAAAATCAATGAATATTGTAAATGCACAAACAGTAATATCTCCACATTGCAAGGTGCAATTCTGAAATTTTTTGCTTTTTCCTGCTAATCCTAGCATGATAAAGAAGATTCAAAGAGAGTGAGATGCCAGCTCCTTTCATTCAGTCAGTAGCTTCAAACATTTCTGGTATATGAAAAACATGTTTTTCAATGGCAAAAATCAATGAATATTGTAAATGCACAAACAGTAATATCTCCACATTGCACGGTGCAATTCTGAAATTTTTAGCTTTTTCCTGTTAATCCTAGCATGATAAAGAAGATTCAAAGAGAGTGAGATGCCAGCTCCTTTCATTCAGTCAGTAGCTTCAAACATTTCTGGTATATGAAAAACATGTTTTTCAATAGCAAAAATCAATGAATATTGTAAATGCACAAACAGTAATATCTCCACATTGCAAGGTGCAATTCTGAAATTTTTTGCTTTTTCCTGCTAATCCTAGCATGATAAAGAAGATTCAAAGAGAGTGAGATGCCAGCTCCTTTCAGTCAGTAGCTTCAAACATTTCTGGTATATGAAAAACATGTTTTTCAATGGCAAAAATCAATGAATATTGTAAATGCACAAACAGTAATATCTCCACATTGCACGGTGCAATTCTGAAATTTTTAGCTTTTTCCTGTTAATCCTAGCATGATAAAGAAGATTCAAAGAGAGTGAGATGCCAGCTCCTTTCATTCAGTCAGTAGCTTCAAACATTTCTGGTATATGAAAAACATGTTTTTCAATGGCAAAAATCAATGAATATTGTAAATGCACAAACAGTAATATCTCCACATTGCACGGTGCAATTCTGAAATTTTTAGCTTTTTCCTGTTAATCCTAGCATGATAAAGAAGATTCAAAGAGAGAGAGATGCCAGCTCCTTTCATTCAGTCAGTAGCTTCAAACATTTCTGGTATATGAAAAACATGTTTTTCAATGGCAAAAATCAATGAATATTGTAAATGCACAAACAGTAATATCTCCACATTGCAAGGTGCAATTCTGAAATTTTTTGCTTTTTCCTGCTAATCCTAGCATGATAAAGAAGATTCAAAGAGAGTGAGATGCCAGCTCCTTTCATTCAGTCAGTAGCTTCAAACATTTCTGGTATATGAAAAACGTTTTTCAATGGCAAAAATCAATGAATATTGTAAATGCACAAACAGTAATATCTCCACATTGCACGGTGCAATTCTGAAATTTTTAGCTTTTTCCTGTTAATCCTAGCATGATAAAGAAGATTCAAAGAGAGTGAGATGCCAGCTCCTTTCATTCAGTCAGTAGCTTCAAACATTTCTGGTATATGAAAAACATGTTTTTCAATGGCAAAAATCAATGAATATTGTAAATGCACAAACAGTAATATCTCCACATTGCAAGGTGCAATTCTGAAATTTTTTGCTTTTTCCTGTTAATCCTAGCATGATAAAGAAGATTCAAAGAGAGTGAGATGCCAGCTCCTTTCATTCAGTCAGTAGCTTCAAACATTTCTGGTATATGAAAAACATGTTTTTCAATGGCAAAAATCAATGAATATTGTAAATGCACAAACAGTAATATCTCCACATTGCACGGTGCAATTCTGAAATTTTTAGCTTTTTCCTGTTAATCCTAGCATGATAAAGAAGATTCAAAGAGAGTGAGATGCCAGCTCCTTTCATTCAGTCAGTAGCTTCAAACATTTCTGGTATATGAAAAACATGTTTTTCAATGGCAAAAATCAATGAATATTGTAAATGCACAAACAGTAATATCTCCACATTGCACGGTGCAATTCTGAAATTTTTAGCTTTAACCTGTTAATCCTAGCATGATAAAGAAGATTCAAAGAGTGAGATGCCAGCTCCTTTCATTCAGTCAGTAGCTTCAAACATTTCTGGTATATGAAAAACATGTTTTTCAATGGCAAAAATCAATGAATATTGTAAATGCACAAACAGTAATATCTCCACATTGCAAGGTGCAATTCTGAAATTTTTTGCTTTTTCCTGCTAATCCTAGCATGATAAAGAAGATTCAAAGAGAGTGAGATGCCAGCTCCTTTCATTCAGTCAGTAGCTTCAAACATTTCTGGTATATGAAAAACATGTTTTTCAATGGCAAAAATCAATGAATATTGTAAATGCACAAACAGTAATATCTCCACATTGCACGGTGCAATTCTGAAATTTTTAGCTTTTTCCTGTTAATCCTAGCATGATAAAGAAGATTCAAAGAGAGTGAGATGCCAGCTCCTTTCATTCAGTCAGTAGCTTCAAACATTTCTGGTATATGAAAAACTTGTTTTTCAATGGCAAAAATCAATGAATATTGTAAATGCACAAACAGTAATATCTCCACATTGCAAGGTGCAATTCTGAAATTTTTTGCTTTTTCCTGTTAATCCTAGCATGATAAAGAAGATTCAAAGAGAGTGAGATGCCAGCTCCTTTCATTCAGTCAGTAGCTTCAAACATTTCTGGTATATGAAAAACATGTTTTTCAATGGCAAAAATCAATGAATATTGTAAATGCACAAACAGTAATATCTCCACATTGCACGGTGCAATTCTGAAATTTTTAGCTTTTTCCTGTTAATCCTAGCATGATAAAGAAGATTCAAAGAGAGTGAGATGCCAGCTCCTTTCATTCAGTCAGTAGCTTCAAACATTTCTGGTATATGAAAAACATGTTTTTCAATGGCAAAAATCAATGAATATTGTAAATGCACAAACAGTAATATCTCCACATTGCAAGGTGCAATTCTGAAATTTTTTGCTTTTTCCTGCTAATCCTAGCATGATAAAGAAGATTCAAAGAGAGTGAGATGCCAGCTCCTTTCATTCAGTCAGTAGCTTCAAACATTTCTGGTATATGAAAAACATGTTTTTCAATGGCAAAAATCAATGAATATTGTAAATGCAAACAGTAATATCTCCACATTGCAAGGTGCAATTCTGAAATTTTTTGCTTTTTCCTGCTAATCCTAGCATGATAAAGAAGATTCAAAGAGAGTGAGATGCCAGCTCCTTTCATTCAGTCAGTAGCTTCAAACATTTCTGGTATATGAAAAACATGTTTTTCAATGGCAAAAATCAATGAATATTGTAAATGCACAAACAGTAATATCTCCACATTGCAAGGTGCAATTCTGAATTTTTTTGCTTTTTCCTGTTAATCCTAGCATGATAAAGAAGATTCAAAGAGAGTGAGATGCCAGCTCCTTTCATTCAGTCAGTAGCTTCAAACATTTCTGGTATATGAAAAACATGTTTTTCAATGGCAAAAATCAATGAATATTGTAAATGCAAACAGTAATATCTCCACATTGCAAGGTGCAATTCTGAAATTTTTTGCTTTTTCCTGCTAATCCTAGCATGATAAAGAAGATTCAAAGAGAGTGAGATGCCAGCTCCTTTCATTCAGTCAGTAGCTTCAAACATTTCTGGTATATGAAAAACATGTTTTTCAATGGCAAAAATCAATGAATATTGTAAATGCACAAACAGTAATATCTCCACATTGCAAGGTGCAATTCTGAAATTTTTTGCTTTTTCCTGTTAATCCTAGCATGATAAAGAAGATTCAAAGAGAGTGAGATGCCAGCTCCTTTCATTCAGTCAGTAGCTTCAAACATTTCTGGTATATGAAAAACATGTTTTTCAATGGCAAAAATCAATGAATATTGTAAATGCACAAACAGTAATATCTCCACATTGCACGGTGCAATTCTGAAATTTTTAGCTTTTTCCTGTTAATCCTAGCATGATAAAGAAGATTCAAAGAGAGTGAGATGCCAGCTCCTTTCATTCAGTCAGTAGCTTCAAACATTTCTGGTATATGAAAAACATGTTTTTCAATGGCAAAAATCAATGAATATTGTAAATGCACAAACAGTAATATCTCCACATTGCACGGTGCAATTCTGAAATTTTTAGCTTTTTCCTGTTAATCCTAGCATGATAAAGAAGATTCAAAGAGAGTGAGATGCCAGCTCCTTTCATTCAGTCAGTAGCTTCAAACATTTCTGGTATATGAAAAACATGTTTTTCAATGGCAAAAATCAATGAATATTGTAAATGCACAAACAGTAATATCTCCACATTGCACGGTGCAATTCTGAAATTTTTAGCTTTTTCCTGTTAATCCTAGCATGATAAAGAAGATTCAAAGAGAGTGAGATGCCAGCTCCTTTCATTCAGTCAGTAGCTTCAAACATTTCTGGTATATGAAAAACATGTTTTTCAATGGCAAAAATCAATGAATATTGTAAATGCAAACAGTAATATCTCCACATTGCAAGGTGCAATTCTGAAATTTTTTGCTTTTTCCTGCTAATCCTAGCATGATAAAGAAGATTCAAAGAGAGTGAGATGCCAGCTCCTTTCATTCAGTCAGTAGCTTCAAACATTTCTGGTATATGAAAAACATGTTTTTCAATGGCAAAAATCAATGAATATTGTAAATGCACAAACAGTAATATCTCCACATTGCAAGGTGCAATTCTGAAATTTTTTGCTTTTTCCTGTTAATCCTAGCATGATAAAGAAGATTCAAAGAGAGTGAGATGCCAGCTCCTTTCATTCAGTCAGTAGCTTCAAACATTTCTGGTGTATGAAAAACATGTTTTTCAATGGCAAAAATCAATGAATATTGTAAATGCACAAACAGTAATATCTCCACATTGCACGGTGCAATTCTGAAATTTTTAGCTTTTTCCTGTTAATCCTAGCATGATAAAGAAGATTCAAAGAGAGTGAGATGCCAGCTCCTTTCATTCAGTCAGTAGCTTCAAACATTTCTGGTATATGAAAAACATGTTTTTCAATGGCAAAAATCAATGAATATTGTAAATGCACAAACAGTAATATCTCCACATTGCACGGTGCAATTCTGAAATTTTTAGCTTTTTCCTGTTAATCCTAGCATGATAAAGAAGATTCAAAGAGAGTGAGATGCCAGCTCCTTTCATTCAGTCAGTAGCTTCAAACATTTCTGGTATATGAAAAACATGTTTTTCAATGGCAAAAATCAATGAATATTGTAAATGCACAAACAGTAATATCTCCACATTGCAAGGTGCAATTCTGAAATTTTTTGCTTTTTCCTGTTAATCCTAGCATGATAAAGAAGATTCAAAGAGAGTGAGATGCCAGCTCCTTTCATTCAGTCAGTAGCTTCAAACATTTCTGGTATATGAAAAACATGTTTTTCAATGGCAAAAATCAATGAATATTGTAAATGCACAAACAGTAATATCTCCACATTGCACGGTGCAATTCTGAAATTTTTAGCTTTTTCCTGTTAATCCTAGCATGATAAAGAAGATTCAGAGTGAGATGCCAGCTCCTTTCATTCAGTCAGTAGCTTCAAACATTTCTGGTATATGAAAAACATGTTTTTCAATGGCAAAAATCAATGAATATTGTAAATGCACAAACAGTAATATCTCCACATTGCAAGGTGCAATTCTGAAATTTTTTGCTTTTTCCTGCTAATCCTAGCATGATAAAGAAGATTCAAAGAGAGTGAGATGCCAGCTCCTTTCATTCAGTCAGTAGCTTCAAACATTTCTGGTATATGAAAAACGTTTTTCAATGGCAAAAATCAATGAATATTGTAAATGCACAAACAGTAATATCTCCACATTGCACGGTGCAATTCTGAAATTTTTAGCTTTTTCCTGTTAATCCTAGCATGATAAAGAAGATTCAAAGAGAGTGAGATGCCAGCTCCTTTCATTCAGTCAGTAGCTTCAAACATTTCTGGTATATGAAAAACATGTTTTTCAATGGCAAAAATCAATGAATATTGTAAATGCACAAACAGTAATATCTCCACATTGCACGGTGCAATTCTGAAATTTTTTGCTTTTTCCTGTTAATCCTAGCATGATAAAGAAGATTCAAAGAGAGTGAGATGCCAGCTCCTTTCATTCAGTCAGTAGCTTCAAACATTTCTGGTATATGAAAAACATGTTTTTCAATGGCAAAAATCAATGAATATTGTAAATGCACAAACAGTAATATCTCCACATTGCAAGGTGCAATTCTGAAATTTTTTGCTTTTTCCTGCTAATCCTAGCATGATAAAGAAGATTCAAAGAGAGTGAGATGCCAGCTCCTTTCATTCAGTCAGTAGCTTCAAACATTTCTGGTATATGAAAAACATGTTTTTCAATGGCAAAAATCAATGAATATTGTAAATGCACAAACAGTAATATCTCCACATTGCACGGTGCAATTCTGAAATTTTTAGCTTTTTCCTGTTAATCCTAGCATGATAAAGAAGATTCAAAGAGAGTGAGATGCCAGCTCCTTTCATTCAGTCAGTAGCTTCAAACATTTCTGGTATATGAAAAACATGTTTTTCAATAGCAAAAATCAATGAATATTGTAAATGCACAAACAGTAATATCTCCACATTGCAAGGTGCAATTCTGAAATTTTTTGCTTTTTCCTGCTAATCCTAGCATGATAAAGAAGATTCAAAGAGAGTGAGATGCCAGCTCCTTTCAGTCAGTAGCTTCAAACATTTCTGGTATATGAAAAACATGTTTTTCAATGGCAAAAATCAATGAATATTGTAAATGCACAAACAGTAATATCTCCACATTGCACGGTGCAATTCTGAAATTTTTAGCTTTTTCCTGTTAATCCTAGCATGATAAAGAAGATTCAAAGAGAGTGAGATGCCAGCTCCTTTCATTCAGTCAGTAGCTTCAAACATTTCTGGTATATGAAAAACATGTTTTTCAATGGCAAAAATCAATGAATATTGTAAATGCACAAACAGTAATATCTCCACATTGCACGGTGCAATTCTGAAATTTTTAGCTTTTTCCTGTTAATCCTAGCATGATAAAGAAGATTCAAAGAGAGTGAGATGCCAGCTCCTTTCATTCAGTCAGTAGCTTCAAACATTTCTGGTATATGAAAAACATGTTTTTCAATAGCAAAAATCAATGAATATTGTAAATGCACAAACAGTAATATCTCCACATTGCAAGGTGCAATTCTGAAATTTTTTGCTTTTTCCTGCTAATCCTAGCATGATAAAGAAGATTCAAAGAGAGTGAGATGCCAGCTCCTTTCAGTCAGTAGCTTCAAACATTTCTGGTATATGAAAAACATGTTTTTCAATGGCAAAAATCAATGAATATTGTAAATGCACAAACAGTAATATCTCCACATTGCACGGTGCAATTCTGAAATTTTTAGCTTTTTCCTGTTAATCCTAGCATGATAAAGAAGATTCAAAGAGAGTGAGATGCCAGCTCCTTTCATTCAGTCAGTAGCTTCAAACATTTCTGGTATATGAAAAACATGTTTTTCAATGGCAAAAATCAATGAATATTGTAAATGCACAAACAGTAATATCTCCACATTGCACGGTGCAATTCTGAAATTTTTAGCTTTTTCCTGTTAATCCTAGCATGATAAAGAAGATTCAAAGAGAGTGAGATGCCAGCTCCTTTCATTCAGTCAGTAGCTTCAAACATTTCTGGTATATGAAAAACATGTTTTTCAATGGCAAAAATCAATGAATATTGTAAATGCACAAACAGTAATATCTCCACATTGCACGGTGCAATTCTGAAATTTTTAGCTTTTTCCTGTTAATCCTAGCATGATAAAGAAGATTCAAAGAGAGTGAGATGCCAGCTCCTTTCATTCAGTCAGTAGCTTCAAACATTTCTGGTATATGAAAAACATGTTTTTCAATGGCAAAAATCAATGAATATTGTAAATGCACAAACAGTAATATCTCCACATTGCAAGGTGCAATTCTGAAATTTTTTGCTTTTTCCTGTTAATCCTAGCATGATAAAGAAGATTCAAAGAGAGTGAGATGCCAGCTCCTTTCATTCAGTCAGTAGCTTCAAACATTTCTGGTATATGAAAAACATGTTTTTCAATGGCAAAAATCAATGAATATTGTAAATGCACAAACAGTAATATCTCCACATTGCACGGTGCAATTCTGAAATTTTTAGCTTTTTCCTGTTAATCCTAGCATGATAAAGAAGATTCAAAGAGAGTGAGATGCCAGCTCCTTTCATTCAGTCAGTAGCTTCAAACATTTCTGGT
>NW_027371168.1:0-30053 GCF_046119375.1 Phyllobates terribilis | reverse complement strand
GCAATTCTGAAATTTTTTGCTTTTTCCTGCTAATCCTAGCATGATAAAGAAGATTCAAAGAGAGTGAGATGCCAGCTCCTTTCATTCAGTCAGTAGCTTCAAACATTTCTGGTATATGAAAAACATGTTTTTCAATGGCAAAAATCAATGAATATTGTAAATGCACAAACAGTAATATCTCCACATTGCACGGTGCAATTCTGAAATTTTTAGCTTTTTCCTGTTAATCCTAGCATGATAAAGAAGATTCAAAGAGAGTGAGATGCCAGCTCCTTTCATTCAGTCAGTAGCTTCAAACATTTCTGGTATATGAAAAACATGTTTTTCAATGGCAAAAATCAATGAATATTGTAAATGCACAAACAGTAATATCTCCACATTGCAAGGTGCAATTCTGAAATTTTTTGCTTTTTCCTGTTAATCCTAGCATGATAAAGAAGATTCAAAGAGAGTGAGATGCCAGCTCCTTTCATTCAGTCAGTAGCTTCAAACATTTCTGGTATATGAAAAACATGTTTTTCAATGGCAAAAATCAATGAATATTGTAAATGCACAAACAGTAATATCTCCACATTGCAAGGTGCAATTCTGAAATTTTTTGCTTTTTCCTGCTAATCCTAGCATGATAAAGAAGATTCAAAGAGAGTGAGATGCCAGCTCCTTTCATTCAGTCAGTAGCTTCAAACATTTCTGGTATATGAAAAACATGTTTTTCAATGGCAAAAATCAATGAATATTGTAAATGCACAAACAGTAATATCTCCACATTGCACGGTGCAATTCTGAAATTTTTAGCTTTTTCCTGTTAATCCTAGCATGATAAAGAAGATTCAAAGAGAGTGAGATGCCAGCTCCTTTCATTCAGTCAGTAGCTTCAAACATTTCTGGTATATGAAAAACATGTTTTTCAATGGCAAAAATCAATGAATATTGTAAATGCACAAACAGTAATATCTCCACATTGCAAGGTGCAATTCTGAAATTTTTTGCTTTTTCCTGTTAATCCTAGCATGATAAAGAAGATTCAAAGAGAGTGAGATGCCAGCTCCTTTCATTCAGTCAGTAGCTTCAAACATTTCTGGTATATGAAAAACATGTTTTTCAATGGCAAAAATCAATGAATATTGTAAATGCACAAACAGTAATATCTCCACATTGCAAGGTGCAATTCTGAAATTTTTTGCTTTTTCCTGCTAATCCTAGCATGATAAAGAAGATTCAAAGAGAGTGAGATGCCAGCTCCTTTCATTCAGTCAGTAGCTTCAAACATTTCTGGTATATGAAAAACATGTTTTTCAATGGCAAAAATCAATGAATATTGTAAATGCACAAACAGTAATATCTCCACATTGCACGGTGCAATTCTGAAATTTTTAGCTTTTTCCTGTTAATCCTAGCATGATAAAGAAGATTCAAAGAGAGTGAGATGCCAGCTCCTTTCATTCAGTCAGTAGCTTCAAACATTTCTGGTATATGAAAAACATGTTTTTCAATGGCAAAAATCAATGAATATTGTAAATGCACAAACAGTAATATCTCCACATTGCAAGGTGCAATTCTGAAATTTTTTGCTTTTTCCTGCTAATCCTAGCATGATAAAGAAGATTCAAAGAGAGTGAGATGCCAGCTCCTTTCATTCAGTCAGTAGCTTCAAACATTTCTGGTATATGAAAAACATGTTTTTCAATGGCAAAAATCAATGAATATTGTAAATGCACAAACAGTAATATCTCCACATTGCACGGTAAAATTCTGAAATTTTTAGCTTTTTCCTGTTAATCCTAGCATGATAAAGAAGATTCAAAGAGAGTGAGATGCCAGCTCCTTTCAGTCAGTAGCTTCAAACATTTCTGGTATATGAAAAACATGTTTTTCAATGGCAAAAATCAATGAATATTGTAAATGCACAAACAGTAATATCTCCACATTGCACGGTGCAATTCTGAAATTTTTAGCTTTTTCCTGTTAATCCTAGCATGATAAAGAAGATTCAAAGAGAGTGAGATGCCAGCTCCTTTCATTCAGTCAGTAGCTTCAAACATTTCTGGTATATGAAAAACATGTTTTTCAATGGCAAAAATCAATGAATATTGTAAATGCACAAACAGTAATATCTCCACATTGCAAGGTGCAATTCTGAAATTTTTTGCTTTTTCCTGTTAATCCTAGCATGATAAAGAAGATTCAAAGAGAGTGAGATGCCAGCTCCTTTCATTCAGTCAGTAGCTTCAAACATTTCTGGTATATGAAAAACATGTTTTTCAATGGCAAAAATCAATGAATATTGTAAATGCACAAACAGTAATATCTCCACATTGCAAGGTGCAATTCTGAAATTTTTTGCTTTTTCCTGCTAATCCTAGCATGATAAAGAAGATTCAAAGAGAGTGAGATGCCAGCTCCTTTCATTCAGTCAGTAGCTTCAAACATTTCTGGTATATGAAAAACATGTTTTTCAATGGCAAAAATCAATGAATATTGTAAATGCACAAACAGTAATATCTCCACATTGCAAGGTGCAATTCTGAAATTTTTTGCTTTTTCCTGTTAATCCTAGCATGATAAAGAAGATTCAAAGAGAGTGAGATGCCAGCTCCTTTCATTCAGTCAGTAGCTTCAAACATTTCTGGTATATGAAAAACATGTTTTTCAATGGCAAAAATCAATGAATATTGTAAATGCACAAACAGTAATATCTCCACATTGCAAGGTGCAATTCTGAAATTTTTTGCTTTTTCCTGCTAATCCTAGCATGATAAAGAAGATTCAAAGAGAGTGAGATGCCAGCTCCTTTCATTCAGTCAGTAGCTTCAAACATTTCTGGTATATGAAAAACATGTTTTTCAATGGCAAAAATCAATGAATATTGTAAATGCACAAACAGTAATATCTCCACATTGCACGGTGCAATTCTGAAATTTTTAGCTTTTTCCTGTTAATCCTAGCATGATAAAGAAGATTCAAAGAGAGTGAGATGCCAGCTCCTTTCATTCAGTCAGTAGCTTCAAACATTTCTGGTATATGAAAAACATGTTTTTCAATGGCAAAAATCAATGAATATTGTAAATGCACAAACAGTAATATCTCCACATTGCAAGGTGCAATTCTGAAATTTTTTGCTTTTTCCTGTTAATCCTAGCATGATAAAGAAGATTCAAAGAGAGTGAGATGCCAGCTCCTTTCATTCAGTCAGTAGCTTCAAACATTTCTGGTATATGAAAAACATGTTTTTCAATGGCAAAAATCAATGAATATTGTAAATGCACAAACAGTAATATCTCCACATTGCAAGGTGCAATTCTGAAATTTTTTGCTTTTTCCTGCTAATCCTAGCATGATAAAGAAGATTCAAAGAGAGTGAGATGCCAGCTCCTTTCATTCAGTCAGTAGCTTCAAACATTTCTGGTATATGAAAAACATGTTTTTCAATGGCAAAAATCAATGAATATTGTAAATGCACAAACAGTAATATCTCCACATTGCACGGTGCAATTCTGAAATTTTTAGCTTTTTCCTGTTAATCCTAGCATGATAAAGAAGATTCAAAGAGAGTGAGATGCCAGCTCCTTTCATTCAGTCAGTAGCTTCAAACATTTCTGGTATATGAAAAACATGTTTTTCAATGGCAAAAATCAATGAATATTGTAAATGCACAAACAGTAATATCTCCACATTGCAAGGTGCAATTCTGAAATTTTTTGCTTTTTCCTGTTAATCCTAGCATGATAAAGAAGATTCAAAGAGAGTGAGATGCCAGCTCCTTTCATTCAGTCAGTAGCTTCAAACATTTCTGGTATATGAAAAACATGTTTTTCAATGGCAAAAATCAATGAATATTGTAAATGCACAAACAGTAATATCTCCACATTGCAAGGTGCAATTCTGAAATTTTTTGCTTTTTCCTGCTAATCCTAGCATGATAAAGAAGATTCAAAGAGAGTGAGATGCCAGCTCCTTTCATTCAGTCAGTAGCTTCAAACATTTCTGGTATATGAAAAACATGTTTTTCAATGGCAAAAATCAATGAATATTGTAAATGCACAAACAGTAATATCTCCACATTGCACGGTGCAATTCTGAAATTTTTAGCTTTTTCCTGTTAATCCTAGCATGATAAAGAAGATTCAAAGAGAGTGAGATGCCAGCTCCTTTCATTCAGTCAGTAGCTTCAAACATTTCTGGTATATGAAAAACATGTTTTTCAATGGCAAAAATCAATGAATATTGTAAATGCACAAACAGTAATATCTCCACATTGCAAGGTGCAATTCTGAAATTTTTTGCTTTTTCCTGCTAATCCTAGCATGATAAAGAAGATTCAAAGAGAGTGAGATGCCAGCTCCTTTCATTCAGTCAGTAGCTTCAAACATTTCTGGTATATGAAAAACATGTTTTTCAATGGCAAAAATCAATGAATATTGTAAATGCACAAACAGTAATATCTCCACATTGCACGGTAAAATTCTGAAATTTTTAGCTTTTTCCTGTTAATCCTAGCATGATAAAGAAGATTCAAAGAGAGTGAGATGCCAGCTCCTTTCAGTCAGTAGCTTCAAACATTTCTGGTATATGAAAAACATGTTTTTCAATGGCAAAAATCAATGAATATTGTAAATGCACAAACAGTAATATCTCCACATTGCACGGTGCAATTCTGAAATTTTTAGCTTTTTCCTGTTAATCCTAGCATGATAAAGAAGATTCAAAGAGAGTGAGATGCCAGCTCCTTTCATTCAGTCAGTAGCTTCAAACATTTCTGGTATATGAAAAACATGTTTTTCAATGGCAAAAATCAATGAATATTGTAAATGCACAAACAGTAATATCTCCACATTGCAAGGTGCAATTCTGAAATTTTTTGCTTTTTCCTGTTAATCCTAGCATGATAAAGAAGATTCAAAGAGAGTGAGATGCCAGCTCCTTTCATTCAGTCAGTAGCTTCAAACATTTCTGGTATATGAAAAACATGTTTTTCAATGGCAAAAATCAATGAATATTGTAAATGCACAAACAGTAATATCTCCACATTGCAAGGTGCAATTCTGAAATTTTTTGCTTTTTCCTGCTAATCCTAGCATGATAAAGAAGATTCAAAGAGAGTGAGATGCCAGCTCCTTTCATTCAGTCAGTAGCTTCAAACATTTCTGGTATATGAAAAACATGTTTTTCAATGGCAAAAATCAATGAATATTGTAAATGCACAAACAGTAATATCTCCACATTGCACGGTGCAATTCTGAAATTTTTAGCTTTTTCCTGTTAATCCTAGCATGATAAAGAAGATTCAAAGAGAGTGAGATGCCAGCTCCTTTCATTCAGTCAGTAGCTTCAAACATTTCTGGTATATGAAAAACATGTTTTTCAATGGCAAAAATCAATGAATATTGTAAATGCACAAACAGTAATATCTCCACATTGCAAGGTGCAATTCTGAAATTTTTTGCTTTTTCCTGCTAATCCTAGCATGATAAAGAAGATTCAAAGAGAGTGAGATGCCAGCTCCTTTCATTCAGTCAGTAGCTTCAAACATTTCTGGTATATGAAAAACATGTTTTTCAATGGCAAAAATCAATGAATATTGTAAATGCACAAACAGTAATATCTCCACATTGCACGGTGCAATTCTGAAATATTTAGCTTTTTCCTGTTAATCCTAGCATGATAAAGAAGATTCAAAGAGAGTGAGATGCCAGCTCCTTTCATTCAGTCAGTAGCTTCAAACATTTCTGGTATATGAAAAACATGTTTTTCAATGGCAAAAATCAATGAATATTGTAAATGCACAAACAGTAATATCTCCACATTGCAAGGTGCAATTCTGAAATTTTTTGCTTTTTCCTGTTAATCCTAGCATGATAAAGAAGATTCAAAGAGAGTGAGATGCCAGCTCCTTTCATTCAGTCAGTAGCTTCAAACATTTCTGGTATATGAAAAACATGTTTTTCAATGGCAAAAATCAATGAATATTGTAAATGCACAAACAGTAATATCTCCACATTGCAAGGTGCAATTCTGAAATTTTTTGCTTTTTCCTGCTAATCCTAGCATGATAAAGAAGATTCAAAGAGAGTGAGATGCCAGCTCCTTTCATTCAGTCAGTAGCTTCAAACATTTCTGGTATATGAAAAACATGTTTTTCAATGGCAAAAATCAATGAATATTGTAAATGCACAAACAGTAATATCTCCACATTGCAAGGTGCAATTCTGAAATTTTTTGCTTTTTCCTGTTAATCCTAGCATGATAAAGAAGATTCAAAGAGAGTGAGATGCCAGCTCCTTTCATTCAGTCAGTAGCTTCAAACATTTCTGGTATATGAAAAACATGTTTTTCAATGGCAAAAATCAATGAATATTGTAAATGCACAAACAGTAATATCTCCACATTGCAAGGTGCAATTCTGAAATTTTTTGCTTTTTCCTGCTAATCCTAGCATGATAAAGAAGATTCAGAGAGTGAGATGCCAGCTCCTTTCATTCAGTCAGTAGCTTCAAACATTTCTGGTATATGAAAAACATGTTTTTCAATGGCAAAAATCAATGAATATTGTAAATGCACAAACAGTAATATCTCCACATTGCACGGTGCAATTCTGAAATTTTTAGCTTTTTCCTGTTAATCATAGCATGATAAAGAAGATTCAAAGAGAGTGAGATGCCAGCTCCTTTCATTCAGTCAGTAGCTTCAAACATTTCTGGTATATGAAAAACATGTTTTTCAATGGCAAAAATCAATGAATATTGTAAATGCACAAACAGTAATATCTCCACATTGCACGGTGCAATTCTGAAATTTTTAGCTTTTTCCTGTTAATCATAGCATGATAAAGAAGATTCAAAGAGAGTGAGATGCCAGCTCCTTTCATTCAGTCAGTAGCTTCAAACATTTCTGGTATATGAAAAACATGTTTTTCAATGGCAAAAATCAATGAATATTGTAAATGCACAAACAGTAATATCTCCACATTGCAAGGTGCAATTCTGAAATTTTTTGCTTTTTCCTGCTAATCCTAGCATGATAAAGAAGATTCAAAGAGAGTGAGATGCCAGCTCCTTTCATTCAGTCAGTAGCTTCAAACATTTCTGGTATATGAAAAACATGTTTTTCAATGGCAAAAATCAATGAATATTGTAAATGCACAAACAGTAATATCTCCACATTGCAAGGTGCAATTCTGAAATTTTTTGCTTTTTCCTGTTAATCCTAGCATGATAAAGAAGATTCAAAGAGAGTGAGATGCCAGCTCCTTTCATTCAGTCAGTAGCTTCAAACATTTCTGGTATATGAAAAACATGTTTTTCAATGGCAAAAATCAATGAATATTGTAAATGCACAAACAGTAATATCTCCACATTGCAAGGTGCAATTCTGAAATTTTTTGCTTTTTCCTGCTAATCCTAGCATGATAAAGAAGATTCAAAGAGAGTGAGATGCCAGCTCCTTTCATTCAGTCAGTAGCTTCAAACATTTCTGGTATATGAAAAACATGTTTTTCAATGGCAAAAATCAATGAATATTGTAAATGCACAAACAGTAATATCTCCACATTGCAAGGTGCAATTCTGAAATTTTTAGCTTTTTCCTGTTAATCCTAGCATGATAAAGAAGATTCAAAGAGAGTGAGATGCCAGCTCCTTTCATTCAGTCAGTAGCTTCAAACATTTCTGGTATATGAAAAACATGTTTTTCAATGGCAAAAATCAATGAATATTGTAAATGCACAAACAGTAATATCTCCACATTGCAAGGTGCAATTCTGAAATTTTTTGCTTTTTCCTGTTAATCCTAGCATGATAAAGAAGATTCAAAGAGAGTGAGATGCCAGCTCCTTTCATTCAGTCAGTAGCTTCAAACATTTCTGGTATATGAAAAACATGTTTTTCAATGGCAAAAATCAATGAATATTGTAAATGCACAAACAGTAATATCTCCACATTGCAAGGTGCAATTCTGAAATTTTTTGCTTTTTCCTGCTAATCCTAGCATGATAAAGAAGATTCAAAGAGAGTGAGATGCCAGCTCCTTTCATTCAGTCAGTAGCTTCAAACATTTCTGGTATATGAAAAACATGTTTTTCAATGGCAAAAATCAATGAATATTGTAAATGCACAAACAGTAATATCTCCACATTGCACGGTGCAATTCTGAAATTTTTAGCTTTTTCCTGTTAATCCTAGCATGATAAAGAAGATTCAAAGAGAGTGAGATGCCAGCTCCTTTCATTCAGTCAGTAGCTTCAAACATTTCTGGTATATGAAAAACATGTTTTTCAATGGCAAAAATCAATGAATATTGTAAATGCACAAACAGTAATATCTCCACATTGCACGGTGCAATTCTGAAATTTTTAGCTTTTTCCTGTTAATCCTAGCATGATAAAGAAGATTCAAAGAGAGTGAGATGCCAGCTCCTTTCATTCAGTCAGTAGCTTCAAACATTTCTGGTATATGAAAAACATGTTTTTCAATGGCAAAAATCAATGAATATTGTAAATGCACAAACAGTAATATCTCCACATTGCAAGGTGCAATTCTGAAATTTTTTGCTTTTTCCTGTTAATCCTAGCATGATAAAGAAGATTCAAAGAGAGTGAGATGCCAGCTCCTTTCATTCAGTCAGTAGCTTCAAACATTTCTGGTATATGAAAAACATGTTTTTCAATGGCAAAAATCAATGAATATTGTAAATGCACAAACAGTAATATCTCCACATTGCAAGGTGCAATTCTGAAATTTTTTGCTTTTTCCTGCTAATCCTAGCATGATAAAGAAGATTCAAAGAGAGTGAGATGCCAGCTCCTTTCATTCAGTCAGTAGCTTCAAACATTTCTGGTATATGAAAAACATGTTTTTCAATGGCAAAAATCAATGAATATTGTAAATGCACAAACAGTAATATCTCCACATTGCACGGTGCAATTCTGAAATTTTTAGCTTTTTCCTGTTAATCCTAGCATGATAAAGAAGATTCAAAGAGAGTGAGATGCCAGCTCCTTTCATTCAGTCAGTAGCTTCAAACATTTCTGGTATATGAAAAACATGTTTTTCAATGGCAAAAATCAATGAATATTGTAAATGCACAAACAGTAATATCTCCACATTGCAAGGTGCAATTCTGAAATTTTTTGCTTTTTCCTGCTAATCCTAGCATGATAAAGAAGATTCAAAGAGAGTGAGATGCCAGCTCCTTTCATTCAGTCAGTAGCTTCAAACATTTCTGGTATATGAAAAACATGTTTTTCAATGGCAAAAATCAATGAATATTGTAAATGCACAAACAGTAATATCTCCACATTGCACGGTAAAATTCTGAAATTTTTAGCTTTTTCCTGTTAATCCTAGCATGATAAAGAAGATTCAAAGAGAGTGAGATGCCAGCTCCTTTCAGTCAGTAGCTTCAAACATTTCTGGTATATGAAAAACATGTTTTTCAATGGCAAAAATCAATGAATATTGTAAATGCACAAACAGTAATATCTCCACATTGCAAGGTGCAATTCTGAAATTTTTTGCTTTTTCCTGCTAATCCTAGCATGATAAAGAAGATTCAAAGAGAGTGAGATGCCAGCTCCTTTCATTCAGTCAGTAGCTTCAAACATTTCTGGTATGTGAAAAACATGTTTTTCAATGGCAAAAATCAATGAATATTGTAAATGCACAAACAGTAATATCTCCACATTGCAAGGTGCAATTCTGAAATTTTTTGCTTTTTCCTGCTAATCCTAGCATGATAAAGAAGATTCAAAGAGAGTGAGATGCCAGCTCCTTTCATTCAGTCAGTAGCTTCAAACATTTCTGGTATATGAAAAACATGTTTTTCAATGGCAAAAATCAATGAATATTGTAAATGCACAAACAGTAATATCTCCACATTGCAAGGTGCAATTCTGAAATTTTTTGCTTTTTCCTGTTAATCCTAGCATGATAAAGAAGATTCAAAGAGAGTGAGATGCCAGCTCCTTTCATTCAGTCAGTAGCTTCAAACATTTCTGGTATATGAAAAACATGTTTTTCAATGGCAAAAATCAATGAATATTGTAAATGCACAAACAGTAATATCTCCACATTGCAAGGTGCAATTCTGAAATTTTTTGCTTTTTCCTGCTAATCCTAGCATGATAAAGAAGATTCAAAGAGAGTGAGATGCCAGCTCCTTTCATTCAGTCAGTAGCTTCAAACATTTCTGGTATATGAAAAACATGTTTTTCAATGGCAAAAATCAATGAATATTGTAAATGCACAAACAGTAATATCTCCACATTGCACGGTGCAATTCTGAAATTTTTAGCTTTTTCCTGTTAATCCTAGCATGATAAAGAAGATTCAAAGAGAGTGAGATGCCAGCTCCTTTCATTCAGTCAGTAGCTTCAAACATTTCTGGTATATGAAAAACATGTTTTTCAATGGCAAAAATCAATGAATATTGTAAATGCACAAACAGTAATATCTCCACATTGCAAGGTGCAATTCTGAAATTTTTTGCTTTTTCCTGCTAATCCTAGCATGATAAAGAAGATTCAAAGAGAGTGAGATGCCAGCTCCTTTCATTCAGTCAGTAGCTTCAAACATTTCTGGTATATGAAAAACATGTTTTTCAATGGCAAAAATCAATGAATATTGTAAATGCACAAACAGTAATATCTCCACATTGCACGGTAAAATTCTGAAATTTTTAGCTTTTTCCTGTTAATCCTAGCATGATAAAGAAGATTCAAAGAGAGTGAGATGCCAACTCCTTTCAGTCAGTAGCTTCAAACATTTCTGGTATATGAAAAACATGTTTTTCAATGGCAAAAATCAATGAATATTGTAAATGCACAAACAGTAATATCTCCACATTGCAAGGTGCAATTCTGAAATTTTTTGCTTTTTCCTGCTAATCCTAGCATGATAAAGAAGATTCAAAGAGAGTGAGATGCCAGCTCCTTTCATTCAGTCAGTAGCTTCAAACATTTCTGGTATGTGAAAAACATGTTTTTCAATGGCAAAAATCAATGAATATTGTAAATGCACAAACAGTAATATCTCCACATTGCAAGGTGCAATTCTGAAATTTTTTGCTTTTTCCTGCTAATCCTAGCATGATAAAGAAGATTCAAAGAGAGTGAGATGCCAGCTCCTTTCATTCAGTCAGTAGCTTCAAACATTTCTGGTATATGAAAAACATGTTTTTCAATGGCAAAAATCAATGAATATTGTAAATGCACAAACAGTAATATCTCCACATTGCACGGTGCAATTCTGAAATTTTTAGCTTTTTCCTGTTAATCCTAGCATGATAAAGAAGATTCAAAGAGAGTGAGATGCCAGCTCCTTTCATTCAGTCAGTAGCTTCAAACATTTCTGGTATATGAAAAACATGTTTTTCAATGGCAAAAATCAATGAATATTGTAAATGCACAAACAGTAATATCTCCACATTGCAAGGTGCAATTCTGAAATTTTTTGCTTTTTCCTGTTAATCCTAGCATGATAAAGAAGATTCAAAGAGAGTGAGATGCCAGCTCCTTTCATTCAGTCAGTAGCTTCAAACATTTCTGGTATATGAAAAACATGTTTTTCAATGGCAAAAATCAATGAATATTGTAAATGCACAAACAGTAATATCTCCACATTGCAAGGTGCAATTCTGAAATTTTTTGCTTTTTCCTGCTAATCCTTGCATGATAAAGAAGATTCAAAGAGAGTGAGATGCCAGCTCCTTTCATTCAGTCAGTAGCTTCAAACATTTCTGGTATATGAAAAACATGTTTTTCAATGGCAAAAATCAATGAATATTGTAAATGCACAAACAGTAATATCTCCACATTGCACGGTGCAATTCTGAAATTTTTAGCTTTTTCCTGTTAATCATAGCATGATAAAGAAGATTCAAAGAGAGTGAGATGCCAGCTCCTTTCATTCAGTCAGTAGCTTCAAACATTTCTGGTATATGAAAAACATGTTTTTCAATGGCAAAAATCAATGAATATTGTAAATGCACAAACAGTAATATCTCCACATTGCACGGTGCAATTCTGAAATTTTTAGCTTTTTCCTGTTAATCATAGCATGATAAAGAAGATTCAAAGAGAGTGAGATGCCAGCTCCTTTCATTCAGTCAGTAGCTTCAAACATTTCTGGTATATGAAAAACATGTTTTTCAATGGCAAAAATCAATGAATATTGTAAATGCACAAACAGTAATATCTCCACATTGCAAGGTGCAATTCTGAAATTTTTTGCTTTTTCCTGCTAATCCTAGCATGATAAAGAAGATTCAAAGAGAGTGAGATGCCAGCTCCTTTCATTCAGTCAGTAGCTTCAAACATTTCTGGTATATGAAAAACATGTTTTTCAATGGCAAAAATCAATGAATATTGTAAATGCACAAACAGTAATATCTCCACATTGCAAGGTGCAATTCTGAAATTTTTTGCTTTTTCCTGTTAATCCTAGCATGATAAAGAAGATTCAAAGAGAGTGAGATGCCAGCTCCTTTCATTCAGTCAGTAGCTTCAAACATTTCTGGTATATGAAAAACATGTTTTTCAATGGCAAAAATCAATGAATATTGTAAATGCACAAACAGTAATATCTCCACATTGCAAGGTGCAATTCTGAAATTTTTTGCTTTTTCCTGCTAATCCTAGCATGATAAAGAAGATTCAAAGAGAGTGAGATGCCAGCTCCTTTCATTCAGTCAGTAGCTTCAAACATTTCTGGTATATGAAAAACATGTTTTTCAATGGCAAAAATCAATGAATATTGTAAATGCACAAACAGTAATATCTCCACATTGCACGGTGCAATTCTGAAATTTTTAGCTTTTTCCTGTTAATCCTAGCATGATAAAGAAGATTCAAAGAGAGTGAGATGCCAGCTCCTTTCATTCAGTCAGTAGCTTCAAACATTTCTGGTATATGAAAAACATGTTTTTCAATGGCAAAAATCAATGAATATTGTAAATGCACAAACAGTAATATCTCCACATTGCAAGGTGCAATTCTGAAATTTTTTGCTTTTTCCTGTTAATCCTAGCATGATAAAGAAGATTCAAAGAGAGTGAGATGCCAGCTCCTTTCATTCAGTCAGTAGCTTCAAACATTTCTGGTATATGAAAAACATGTTTTTCAATGGCAAAAATCAATGAATATTGTAAATGCACAAACAGTAATATCTCCACATTGCAAGGTGCAATTCTGAAATTTTTTGCTTTTTCCTGCTAATCCTAGCATGATAAAGAAGATTCAAAGAGAGTGAGATGCCAGCTCCTTTCATTCAGTCAGTAGCTTCAAACATTTCTGGTATATGAAAAACATGTTTTTCAATGGCAAAAATCAATGAATATTGTAAATGCACAAACAGTAATATCTCCACATTGCACGGTGCAATTCTGAAATTTTTAGCTTTTTCCTGTTAATCCTAGCATGATAAAGAAGATTCAAAGAGAGTGAGATGCCAGCTCCTTTCATTCAGTCAGTAGCTTCAAACATTTCTGGTATATGAAAAACATGTTTTTCAATGGCAAAAATCAATGAATATTGTAAATGCACAAACAGTAATATCTCCACATTGCAAGGTGCAATTCTGAAATTTTTTGCTTTTTCCTGCTAATCCTAGCATGATAAAGAAGATTCAAAGAGAGTGAGATGCCAGCTCCTTTCATTCAGTCAGTAGCTTCAAACATTTCTGGTATATGAAAAACATGTTTTTCAATGGCAAAAATCAATGAATATTGTAAATGCACAAACAGTAATATCTCCACATTGCACGGTAAAATTCTGAAATTTTTAGCTTTTTCCTGTTAATCCTAGCATGATAAAGAAGATTCAAAGAGAGTGAGATGCCAGCTCCTTTCAGTCAGTAGCTTCAAACATTTCTGGTATATGAAAAACATGTTTTTCAATGGCAAAAATCAATGAATATTGTAAATGCACAAACAGTAATATCTCCACATTGCAAGGTGCAATTCTGAAATTTTTTGCTTTTTCCTGCTAATCCTAGCATGATAAAGAAGATTCAAAGAGAGTGAGATGCCAGCTCCTTTCATTCAGTCAGTAGCTTCAAACATTTCTGGTATGTGAAAAACATGTTTTTCAATGGCAAAAATCAATGAATATTGTAAATGCACAAACAGTAATATCTCCACATTGCAAGGTGCAATTCTGAAATTTTTTGCTTTTTCCTGCTAATCCTAGCATGATAAAGAAGATTCAAAGAGAGTGAGATGCCAGCTCCTTTCATTCAGTCAGTAGCTTCAAACATTTCTGGTATATGAAAAACATGTTTTTCAATGGCAAAAATCAATGAATATTGTAAATGCACAAACAGTAATATCTCCACATTGCAAGGTGCAATTCTGAAATTTTTTGCTTTTTCCTGTTAATCCTAGCATGATAAAGAAGATTCAAAGAGAGTGAGATGCCAGCTCCTTTCATTCAGTCAGTAGCTTCAAACATTTCTGGTATATGAAAAACATGTTTTTCAATGGCAAAAATCAATGAATATTGTAAATGCACAAACAGTAATATCTCCACATTGCAAGGTGCAATTCTGAAATTTTTTGCTTTTTCCTGCTAATCCTAGCATGATAAAGAAGATTCAAAGAGAGTGAGATGCCAGCTCCTTTCATTCAGTCAGTAGCTTCAAACATTTCTGGTATATGAAAAACATGTTTTTCAATGGCAAAAATCAATGAATATTGTAAATGCACAAACAGTAATATCTCCACATTGCAAGGTGCAATTCTGAAATTTTTTGCTTTTTCCTGTTAATCCTAGCATGATAAAGAAGATTCAAAGAGAGTGAGATGCCAGCTCCTTTCATTCAGTCAGTAGCTTCAAACATTTCTGGTATATGAAAAACATGTTTTTCAATGGCAAAAATCAATGAATATTGTAAATGCACAAACAGTAATATCTCCACATTGCAAGGTGCAATTCTGAAATTTTTTGCTTTTTCCTGCTAATCCTAGCATGATAAAGAAGATTCAAAGAGAGTGAGATGCCAGCTCCTTTCATTCAGTCAGTAGCTTCAAACATTTCTGGTATATGAAAAACATGTTTTTCAATGGCAAAAATCAATGAATATTGTAAATGCACAAACAGTAATATCTCCACATTGCAAGGTGCAATTCTGAAATTTTTTGCTTTTTCCTGCTAATCCTAGCATGATAAAGAAGATTCAAAGAGAGTGAGATGCCAGCTCCTTTCATTCAGTCAGTAGCTTCAAACATTTCTGGTATATGAAAAACATGTTTTTCAATGGCAAAAATCAATGAATATTGTAAATGCACAAACAGTAATATCTCCACATTGCACGGTAAAATTCTGAAATTTTTAGCTTTTTCCTGTTAATCCTAGCATGATAAAGAAGATTCAAAGAGAGTGAGATGCCAGCTCCTTTCAGTCAGTAGCTTCAAACATTTCTGGTATATGAAAAACATGTTTTTCAATGGCAAAAATCAATGAATATTGTAAATGCACAAACAGTAATATCTCCACATTGCAAGGTGCAATTCTGAAATTTTTTGCTTTTTCCTGCTAATCCTAGCATGATAAAGAAGATTCAAAGAGAGTGAGATGCCAGCTCCTTTCATTCAGTCAGTAGCTTCAAACATTTCTGGTATGTGAAAAACATGTTTTTCAATGGCAAAAATCAATGAATATTGTAAATGCACAAACAGTAATATCTCCACATTGCAAGGTGCAATTCTGAAATTTTTTGCTTTTTCCTGCTAATCCTAGCATGATAAAGAAGATTCAAAGAGAGTGAGATGCCAGCTCCTTTCATTCAGTCAGTAGCTTCAAACATTTCTGGTATATGAAAAACATGTTTTTCAATGGCAAAAATCAATGAATATTGTAAATGCACAAACAGTAATATCTCCACATTGCAAGGTGCAATTCTGAAATTTTTTGCTTTTTCCTGTTAATCCTAGCATGATAAAGAAGATTCAAAGAGAGTGAGATGCCAGCTCCTTTCATTCAGTCAGTAGCTTCAAACATTTCTGGTATATGAAAAACATGTTTTTCAATGGCAAAAATCAATGAATATTGTAAATGCACAAACAGTAATATCTCCACATTGCAAGGTGCAATTCTGAAATTTTTTGCTTTTTCCTGCTAATCCTAGCATGATAAAGAAGATTCAAAGAGAGTGAGATGCCAGCTCCTTTCATTCAGTCAGTAGCTTCAAACATTTCTGGTATATGAAAAACATGTTTTTCAATGGCAAAAATCAATGAATATTGTAAATGCACAAACAGTAATATCTCCACATTGCACGGTGCAATTCTGAAATTTTTAGCTTTTTCCTGTTAATCCTAGCATGATAAAGAAGATTCAAAGAGAGTGAGATGCCAGCTCCTTTCATTCAGTCAGTAGCTTCAAACATTTCTGGTATATGAAAAACATGTTTTTCAATGGCAAAAATCAATGAATATTGTAAATGCACAAACAGTAATATCTCCACATTGCAAGGTGCAATTCTGAAATTTTTTGCTTTTTCCTGCTAATCCTAGCATGATAAAGAAGATTCAAAGAGAGTGAGATGCCAGCTCCTTTCATTCAGTCAGTAGCTTCAAACATTTCTGGTATATGAAAAACATGTTTTTCAATGGCAAAAATCAATGAATATTGTAAATGCACAAACAGTAATATCTCCACATTGCACGGTAAAATTCTGAAATTTTTAGCTTTTTCCTGTTAATCCTAGCATGATAAAGAAGATTCAAAGAGAGTGAGATGCCAGCTCCTTTCAGTCAGTAGCTTCAAACATTTCTGGTATATGAAAAACATGTTTTTCAATGGCAAAAATCAATGAATATTGTAAATGCACAAACAGTAATATCTCCACATTGCAAGGTGCAATTCTGAAATTTTTTGCTTTTTCCTGCTAATCCTAGCATGATAAAGAAGATTCAAAGAGAGTGAGATGCCAGCTCCTTTCATTCAGTCAGTAGCTTCAAACATTTCTGGTATGTGAAAAACATGTTTTTCAATGGCAAAAATCAATGAATATTGTAAATGCACAAACAGTAATATCTCCACATTGCAAGGTGCAATTCTGAAATTTTTTGCTTTTTCCTGCTAATCCTAGCATGATAAAGAAGATTCAAAGAGAGTGAGATGCCAGCTCCTTTCATTCAGTCAGTAGCTTCAAACATTTCTGGTATATGAAAAACATGTTTTTCAATGGCAAAAATCAATGAATATTGTAAATGCACAAACAGTAATATCTCCACATTGCACGGTGCAATTCTGAAATTTTTAGCTTTTTCCTGTTAATCCTAGCATGATAAAGAAGATTCAAAGAGAGTGAGATGCCAGCTCCTTTCATTCAGTCAGTAGCTTCAAACATTTCTGGTATATGAAAAACATGTTTTTCAATGGCAAAAATCAATGAATATTGTAAATGCACAAACAGTAATATCTCCACATTGCAAGGTGCAATTCTGAAATTTTTTGCTTTTTCCTGTTAATCCTAGCATGATAAAGAAGATTCAAAGAGAGTGAGATGCCAGCTCCTTTCATTCAGTCAGTAGCTTCAAACATTTCTGGTATATGAAAAACATGTTTTTCAATGGCAAAAATCAATGAATATTGTAAATGCACAAACAGTAATATCTCCACATTGCAAGGTGCAATTCTGAAATTTTTTGCTTTTTCCTGCTAATCCTTGCATGATAAAGAAGATTCAAAGAGAGTGAGATGCCAGCTCCTTTCATTCAGTCAGTAGCTTCAAACATTTCTGGTATATGAAAAACATGTTTTTCAATGGCAAAAATCAATGAATATTGTAAATGCACAAACAGTAATATCTCCACATTGCACGGTGCAATTCTGAAATTTTTAGCTTTTTCCTGTTAATCCTAGCATGATAAAGAAGATTCAAAGAGAGTGAGATGCCAGCTCCTTTCATTCAGTCAGTAGCTTCAAACATTTCTGGTATATGAAAAACATGTTTTTCAATGGCAAAAATCAATGAATATTGTAAATGCACAAACAGTAATATCTCCACATTGCAAGGTGCAATTCTGAAATTTTTTGCTTTTTCCTGCTAATCCTAGCATGATAAAGAAGATTCAAAGAGAGTGAGATGCCAGCTCCTTTCATTCAGTCAGTAGCTTCAAACATTTCTGGTATATGAAAAACATGTTTTTCAATGGCAAAAATCAATGAATATTGTAAATGCACAAACAGTAATATCTCCACATTGCACGGTAAAATTCTGAAATTTTTAGCTTTTTCCTGTTAATCCTAGCATGATAAAGAAGATTCAAAGAGAGTGAGATGCCAGCTCCTTTCAGTCAGTAGCTTCAAACATTTCTGGTATATGAAAAACATGTTTTTCAATGGCAAAAATCAATGAATATTGTAAATGCACAAACAGTAATATCTCCACATTGCAAGGTGCAATTCTGAAATTTTTTGCTTTTTCCTGCTAATCCTAGCATGATAAAGAAGATTCAAAGAGAGTGAGATGCCAGCTCCTTTCATTCAGTCAGTAGCTTCAAACATTTCTGGTATGTGAAAAACATGTTTTTCAATGGCAAAAATCAATGAATATTGTAAATGCACAAACAGTAATATCTCCACATTGCAAGGTGCAATTCTGAAATTTTTTGCTTTTTCCTGCTAATCCTAGCATGATAAAGAAGATTCAAAGAGAGTGAGATGCCAGCTCCTTTCATTCAGTCAGTAGCTTCAAACATTTCTGGTATATGAAAAACATGTTTTTCAATGGCAAAAATCAATGAATATTGTAAATGCACAAACAGTAATATCTCCACATTGCACGGTGCAATTCTGAAATTTTTAGCTTTTTCCTGTTAATCCTAGCATGATAAAGAAGATTCAAAGAGAGTGAGATGCCAGCTCCTTTCATTCAGTCAGTAGCTTCAAACATTTCTGGTATATGAAAAACATGTTTTTCAATGGCAAAAATCAATGAATATTGTAAATGCACAAACAGTAATATCTCCACATTGCAAGGTGCAATTCTGAAATTTTTTGCTTTTTCCTGTTAATCCTAGCATGATAAAGAAGATTCAAAGAGAGTGAGATGCCAGCTCCTTTCATTCAGTCAGTAGCTTCAAACATTTCTGGTATATGAAAAACATGTTTTTCAATGGCAAAAATCAATGAATATTGTAAATGCACAAACAGTAATATCTCCACATTGCAAGGTGCAATTCTGAAATTTTTTGCTTTTTCCTGCTAATCCTTGCATGATAAAGAAGATTCAAAGAGAGTGAGATGCCAGCTCCTTTCATTCAGTCAGTAGCTTCAAACATTTCTGGTATATGAAAAACATGTTTTTCAATGGCAAAAATCAATGAATATTGTAAATGCACAAACAGTAATATCTCCACATTGCACGGTGCAATTCTGAAATTTTTAGCTTTTTCCTGTTAATCCTAGCATGATAAAGAAGATTCAAAGAGAGTGAGATGCCAGCTCCTTTCATTCAGTCAGTAGCTTCAAACATTTCTGGTATATGAAAAACATGTTTTTCAATGGCAAAAATCAATGAATATTGTAAATGCACAAACAGTAATATCTCCACATTGCAAGGTGCAATTCTGAAATTTTTTGCTTTTTCCTGCTAATCCTAGCATGATAAAGAAGATTCAAAGAGAGTGAGATGCCAGCTCCTTTCATTCAGTCAGTAGCTTCAAACATTTCTGGTATATGAAAAACATGTTTTTCAATGGCAAAAATCAATGAATATTGTAAATGCACAAACAGTAATATCTCCACATTGCACGGTGCAATTCTGAAATTTTTAGCTTTTTCCTGTTAATCCTAGCATGATAAAGAAGATTCAAAGAGAGTGAGATGCCAGCTCCTTTCATTCAGTCAGTAGCTTCAAACATTTCTGGTATATGAAAAACATGTTTTTCAATGGCAAAAATCAATGAATATTGTAAATGCACAAACAGTAATATCTCCACATTGCAAGGTGCAATTCTGAAATTTTTTGCTTTTTCCTGCTAATCCTAGCATGATAAAGAAGATTCAAAGAGAGTGAGATGCCAGCTCCTTTCATTCAGTCAGTAGCTTCAAACATTTCTGGTATATGAAAAACATGTTTTTCAATGGCAAAAATCAATGAATATTGTAAATGCACAAACAGTAATATCTCCACATTGCAAGGTGCAATTCTGAAATTTTTTGCTTTTTCCTGTTAATCCTAGCATGATAAAGAAGATTCAAAGAGAGTGAGATGCCAGCTCCTTTCATTCAGTCAGTAGCTTCAAACATTTCTGGTATATGAAAAACATGTTTTTCAATGGCAAAAATCAATGAATATTGTAAATGCACAAACAGTAATATCTCCACATTGCAAGGTGCAATTCTGAAATTTTTTGCTTTTTCCTGCTAATCCTAGCATGATAAAGAAGATTCAAAGAGAGTGAGATGCCAGCTCCTTTCATTCAGTCAGTAGCTTCAAACATTTCTGGTATATGAAAAACATGTTTTTCAATGGCAAAAATCAATGAATATTGTAAATGCACAAACAGTAATATCTCCACATTGCAAGGTGCAATTCTGAAATTTTTTGCTTTTTCCTGTTAATCCTAGCATGATAAAGAAGATTCAAAGAGAGTGAGATGCCAGCTCCTTTCATTCAGTCAGTAGCTTCAAACATTTCTGGTATATGAAAAACATGTTTTTCAATGGCAAAAATCAATGAATATTGTAAATGCACAAACAGTAATATCTCCACATTGCAAGGTGCAATTCTGAAATTTTTTGCTTTTTCCTGCTAATCCTAGCATGATAAAGAAGATTCAAAGAGAGTGAGATGCCAGCTCCTTTCATTCAGTCAGTAGCTTCAAACATTTCTGGTATATGAAAAACATGTTTTTCAATGGCAAAAATCAATGAATATTGTAAATGCACAAACAGTAATATCTCCACATTGCACGGTGCAATTCTGAAATTTTTAGCTTTTTCCTGTTAATCCTAGCATGATAAAGAAGATTCAAAGAGAGTGAGATGCCAGCTCCTTTCATTCAGTCAGTAGCTTCAAACATTTCTGGTATATGAAAAACATGTTTTTCAATGGCAAAAATCAATGAATATTGTAAATGCACAAACAGTAATATCTCCACATTGCAAGGTGCAATTCTGAAATTTTTTGCTTTTTCCTGTTAATCCTAGCATGATAAAGAAGATTCAAAGAGAGTGAGATGCCAGCTCCTTTCATTCAGTCAGTAGCTTCAAACATTTCTGGTATATGAAAAACATGTTTTTCAATGGCAAAAATCAATGAATATTGTAAATGCACAAACAGTAATATCTCCACATTGCAAGGTGCAATTCTGAAATTTTTTGCTTTTTCCTGCTAATCCTAGCATGATAAAGAAGATTCAAAGAGAGTGAGATGCCAGCTCCTTTCATTCAGTCAGTAGCTTCAAACATTTCTGGTATATGAAAAACATGTTTTTCAATGGCAAAAATCAATGAATATTGTAAATGCACAAACAGTAATATCTCCACATTGCAAGGTGCAATTCTGAAATTTTTTGCTTTTTCCTGTTAATCCTAGCATGATAAAGAAGATTCAAAGAGAGTGAGATGCCAGCTCCTTTCATTCAGTCAGTAGCTTCAAACATTTCTGGTATATGAAAAACATGTTTTTCAATGGCAAAAATCAATGAATATTGTAAATGCACAAACAGTAATATCTCCACATTGCAAGGTGCAATTCTGAAATTTTTTGCTTTTTCCTGCTAATCCTAGCATGATAAAGAAGATTCAAAGAGAGTGAGATGCCAGCTCCTTTCATTCAGTCAGTAGCTTCAAACATTTCTGGTATATGAAAAACATGTTTTTCAATGGCAAAAATCAATGAATATTGTAAATGCACAAACAGTAATATCTCCACATTGCAAGGTGCAATTCTGAAATTTTTTGCTTTTTCCTGTTAATCCTAGCATGATAAAGAAGATTCAAAGAGAGTGAGATGCCAGCTCCTTTCATTCAGTCAGTAGCTTCAAACATTTCTGGTATATGAAAAACATGTTTTTCAATGGCAAAAATCAATGAATATTGTAAATGCACAAACAGTAATATCTCCACATTGCAAGGTGCAATTCTGAAATTTTTTGCTTTTTCCTGCTAATCCTAGCATGATAAAGAAGATTCAGAGAGTGAGATGCCAGCTCCTTTCATTCAGTCAGTAGCTTCAAACATTTCTGGTATATGAAAAACATGTTTTTCAATGGCAAAAATCAATGAATATTGTAAATGCACAAACAGTAATATCTCCACATTGCACGGTGCAATTCTGAAATTTTTAGCTTTTTCCTGTTAATCATAGCATGATAAAGAAGATTCAAAGAGAGTGAGATGCCAGCTCCTTTCATTCAGTCAGTAGCTTCAAACATTTCTGGTATATGAAAAACATGTTTTTCAATGGCAAAAATCAATGAATATTGTAAATGCACAAACAGTAATATCTCCACATTGCACGGTGCAATTCTGAAATTTTTAGCTTTTTCCTGTTAATCATAGCATGATAAAGAAGATTCAAAGAGAGTGAGATGCCAGCTCCTTTCATTCAGTCAGTAGCTTCAAACATTTCTGGTATATGAAAAACATGTTTTTCAATGACAAAAATCAATGAATATTGTAAATGCACAAACAGTAATATCTCCACATTGCAAGGTGCAATTCTGAAATTTTTTGCTTTTTCCTGCTAATCCTAGCATGATAAAGAAGATTCAAAGAGAGTGAGATGCCAGCTCCTTTCATTCAGTCAGTAGCTTCAAACATTTCTGGTATATGAAAAACATGTTTTTCAATGGCAAAAATCAATGAATATTGTAAATGCACAAACAGTAATATCTCCACATTGCAAGGTGCAATTCTGAAATTTTTTGCTTTTTCCTGTTAATCCTAGCATGATAAAGAAGATTCAAAGAGAGTGAGATGCCAGCTCCTTTCATTCAGTCAGTAGCTTCAAACATTTCTGGTATATGAAAAACATGTTTTTCAATGGCAAAAATCAATGAATATTGTAAATGCACAAACAGTAATATCTCCACATTGCAAGGTGCAATTCTGAAATTTTTTGCTTTTTCCTGCTAATCCTAGCATGATAAAGAAGATTCAAAGAGAGTGAGATGCCAGCTCCTTTCATTCAGTCAGTAGCTTCAAACATTTCTGGTATATGAAAAACATGTTTTTCAATGGCAAAAATCAATGAATATTGTAAATGCACAAACAGTAATATCTCCACATTGCACGGTGCAATTCTGAAATTTTTAGCTTTTTCCTGTTAATCCTAGCATGATAAAGAAGATTCAAAGAGAGTGAGATGCCAGCTCCTTTCATTCAGTCAGTAGCTTCAAACATTTCTGGTATATGAAAAACATGTTTTTCAATGGCAAAAATCAATGAATATTGTAAATGCACAAACAGTAATATCTCCACATTGCAAGGTGCAATTCTGAAATTTTTTGCTTTTTCCTGTTAATCCTAGCATGATAAAGAAGATTCAAAGAGAGTGAGATGCCAGCTCCTTTCATTCAGTCAGTAGCTTCAAACATTTCTGGTATATGAAAAACATGTTTTTCAATGGCAAAAATCAATGAATATTGTAAATGCACAAACAGTAATATCTCCACATTGCAAGGTGCAATTCTGAAATTTTTTGCTTTTTCCTGCTAATCCTAGCATGATAAAGAAGATTCAAAGAGAGTGAGATGCCAGCTCCTTTCATTCAGTCAGTAGCTTCAAACATTTCTGGTATATGAAAAACATGTTTTTCAATGGCAAAAATCAATGAATATTGTAAATGCACAAACAGTAATATCTCCACATTGCACGGTGCAATTCTGAAATTTTTAGCTTTTTCCTGTTAATCCTAGCATGATAAAGAAGATTCAAAGAGAGTGAGATGCCAGCTCCTTTCATTCAGTCAGTAGCTTCAAACATTTCTGGTATATGAAAAACATGTTTTTCAATGGCAAAAATCAATGAATATTGTAAATGCACAAACAGTAATATCTCCACATTGCAAGGTGCAATTCTGAAATTTTTTGCTTTTTCCTGCTAATCCTAGCATGATAAAGAAGATTCAAAGAGAGTGAGATGCCAGCTCCTTTCATTCAGTCAGTAGCTTCAAACATTTCTGGTATATGAAAAACATGTTTTTCAATGGCAAAAATCAATGAATATTGTAAATGCACAAACAGTAATATCTCCACATTGCACGGTAAAATTCTGAAATTTTTAGCTTTTTCCTGTTAATCCTAGCATGATAAAGAAGATTCAAAGAGAGTGAGATGCCAGCTCCTTTCAGTCAGTAGCTTCAAACATTTCTGGTATATGAAAAACATGTTTTTCAATGGCAAAAATCAATGAATATTGTAAATGCACAAACAGTAATATCTCCACATTGCAAGGTGCAATTCTGAAATTTTTTGCTTTTTCCTGTTAATCCTAGCATGATAAAGAAGATTCAAAGAGAGTGAGATGCCAGCTCCTTTCATTCAGTCAGTAGCTTCAAACATTTCTGGTATATGAAAAACATGTTTTTCAATGGCAAAAATCAATGAATATTGTAAATGCACAAACAGTAATATCTCCACATTGCAAGGTGCAATTCTGAAATTTTTTGCTTTTTCCTGCTAATCCTAGCATGATAAAGAAGATTCAAAGAGAGTGAGATGCCAGCTCCTTTCATTCAGTCAGTAGCTTCAAACATTTCTGGTATATGAAAAACATGTTTTTCAATGGCAAAAATCAATGAATATTGTAAATGCACAAACAGTAATATCTCCACATTGCAAGGTGCAATTCTGAAATTTTTTGCTTTTTCCTGTTAATCCTAGCATGATAAAGAAGATTCAAAGAGAGTGAGATGCCAGCTCCTTTCATTCAGTCAGTAGCTTCAAACATTTCTGGTATATGAAAAACATGTTTTTCAATGGCAAAAATCAATGAATATTGTAAATGCACAAACAGTAATATCTCCACATTGCAAGGTGCAATTCTGAAATTTTTTGCTTTTTCCTGCTAATCCTAGCATGATAAAGAAGATTCAAAGAGAGTGAGATGCCAGCTCCTTTCATTCAGTCAGTAGCTTCAAACATTTCTGGTATATGAAAAACATGTTTTTCAATGGCAAAAATCAATGAATATTGTAAATGCACAAACAGTAATATCTCCACATTGCAAGGTGCAATTCTGAAATTTTTTGCTTTTTCCTGCTAATCCTAGCATGATAAAGAAGATTCAAAGAGAGTGAGATGCCAGCTCCTTTCATTCAGTCAGTAGCTTCAAACATTTCTGGTATATGAAAAACATGTTTTTCAATGGCAAAAATCAATGAATATTGTAAATGCACAAACAGTAATATCTCCACATTGCACGGTAAAATTCTGAAATTTTTAGCTTTTTCCTGTTAATCCTAGCATGATAAAGAAGATTCAAAGAGAGTGAGATGCCAGCTCCTTTCAGTCAGTAGCTTCAAACATTTCTGGTATATGAAAAACATGTTTTTCAATGGCAAAAATCAATGAATATTGTAAATGCACAAACAGTAATATCTCCACATTGCAAGGTGCAATTCTGAAATTTTTTGCTTTTTCCTGCTAATCCTAGCATGATAAAGAAGATTCAAAGAGAGTGAGATGCCAGCTCCTTTCATTCAGTCAGTAGCTTCAAACATTTCTGGTATGTGAAAAACATGTTTTTCAATGGCAAAAATCAATGAATATTGTAAATGCACAAACAGTAATATCTCCACATTGCAAGGTGCAATTCTGAAATTTTTTGCTTTTTCCTGCTAATCCTAGCATGATAAAGAAGATTCAAAGAGAGTGAGATGCCAGCTCCTTTCATTCAGTCAGTAGCTTCAAACATTTCTGGTATATGAAAAACATGTTTTTCAATGGCAAAAATCAATGAATATTGTAAATGCACAAACAGTAATATCTCCACATTGCAAGGTGCAATTCTGAAATTTTTTGCTTTTTCCTGTTAATCCTAGCATGATAAAGAAGATTCAAAGAGAGTGAGATGCCAGCTCCTTTCATTCAGTCAGTAGCTTCAAACATTTCTGGTATATGAAAAACATGTTTTTCAATGGCAAAAATCAATGAATATTGTAAATGCACAAACAGTAATATCTCCACATTGCAAGGTGCAATTCTGAAATTTTTTGCTTTTTCCTGCTAATCCTAGCATGATAAAGAAGATTCAAAGAGAGTGAGATGCCAGCTCCTTTCATTCAGTCAGTAGCTTCAAACATTTCTGGTATATGAAAAACATGTTTTTCAATGGCAAAAATCAATGAATATTGTAAATGCACAAACAGTAATATCTCCACATTGCACGGTGCAATTCTGAAATTTTTAGCTTTTTCCTGTTAATCCTAGCATGATAAAGAAGATTCAAAGAGAGTGAGATGCCAGCTCCTTTCATTCAGTCAGTAGCTTCAAACATTTCTGGTATATGAAAAACATGTTTTTCAATGGCAAAAATCAATGAATATTGTAAATGCACAAACAGTAATATCTCCACATTGCAAGGTGCAATTCTGAAATTTTTTGCTTTTTCCTGCTAATCCTAGCATGATAAAGAAGATTCAAAGAGAGTGAGATGCCAGCTCCTTTCATTCAGTCAGTAGCTTCAAACATTTCTGGTATATGAAAAACATGTTTTTCAATGGCAAAAATCAATGAATATTGTAAATGCACAAACAGTAATATCTCCACATTGCACGGTAAAATTCTGAAATTTTTAGCTTTTTCCTGTTAATCCTAGCATGATAAAGAAGATTCAAAGAGAGTGAGATGCCAGCTCCTTTCAGTCAGTAGCTTCAAACATTTCTGGTATATGAAAAACATGTTTTTCAATGGCAAAAATCAATGAATATTGTAAATGCACAAACAGTAATATCTCCACATTGCAAGGTGCAATTCTGAAATTTTTTGCTTTTTCCTGCTAATCCTAGCATGATAAAGAAGATTCAAAGAGAGTGAGATGCCAGCTCCTTTCATTCAGTCAGTAGCTTCAAACATTTCTGGTATGTGAAAAACATGTTTTTCAATGGCAAAAATCAATGAATATTGTAAATGCACAAACAGTAATATCTCCACATTGCAAGGTGCAATTCTGAAATTTTTTGCTTTTTCCTGCTAATCCTAGCATGATAAAGAAGATTCAAAGAGAGTGAGATGCCAGCTCCTTTCATTCAGTCAGTAGCTTCAAACATTTCTGGTATATGAAAAACATGTTTTTCAATGGCAAAAATCAATGAATATTGTAAATGCACAAACAGTAATATCTCCACATTGCACGGTGCAATTCTGAAATTTTTAGCTTTTTCCTGTTAATCCTAGCATGATAAAGAAGATTCAAAGAGAGTGAGATGCCAGCTCCTTTCATTCAGTCAGTAGCTTCAAACATTTCTGGTATATGAAAAACATGTTTTTCAATGGCAAAAATCAATGAATATTGTAAATGCACAAACAGTAATATCTCCACATTGCAAGGTGCAATTCTGAAATTTTTTGCTTTTTCCTGTTAATCCTAGCATGATAAAGAAGATTCAAAGAGAGTGAGATGCCAGCTCCTTTCATTCAGTCAGTAGCTTCAAACATTTCTGGTATATGAAAAACATGTTTTTCAATGGCAAAAATCAATGAATATTGTAAATGCACAAACAGTAATATCTCCACATTGCAAGGTGCAATTCTGAAATTTTTTGCTTTTTCCTGCTAATCCTTGCATGATAAAGAAGATTCAAAGAGAGTGAGATGCCAGCTCCTTTCATTCAGTCAGTAGCTTCAAACATTTCTGGTATATGAAAAACATGTTTTTCAATGGCAAAAATCAATGAATATTGTAAATGCACAAACAGTAATATCTCCACATTGCACGGTGCAATTCTGAAATTTTTAGCTTTTTCCTGTTAATCCTAGCATGATAAAGAAGATTCAAAGAGAGTGAGATGCCAGCTCCTTTCATTCAGTCAGTAGCTTCAAACATTTCTGGTATATGAAAAACATGTTTTTCAATGGCAAAAATCAATGAATATTGTAAATGCACAAACAGTAATATCTCCACATTGCAAGGTGCAATTCTGAAATTTTTTGCTTTTTCCTGCTAATCCTAGCATGATAAAGAAGATTCAAAGAGAGTGAGATGCCAGCTCCTTTCATTCAGTCAGTAGCTTCAAACATTTCTGGTATATGAAAAACATGTTTTTCAATGGCAAAAATCAATGAATATTGTAAATGCACAAACAGTAATATCTCCACATTGCACGGTAAAATTCTGAAATTTTTAGCTTTTTCCTGTTAATCCTAGCATGATAAAGAAGATTCAAGGAGAGTGAGATGCCAGCTCCTTTCAGTCAGTAGCTTCAAACATTTCTGGTATATGAAAAACATGTTTTTCAATGGCAAAAATCAATGAATATTGTAAATGCACAAACAGTAATATCTCCACATTGCAAGGTGCAATTCTGAAATTTTTTGCTTTTTCCTGCTAATCCTAGCATGATAAAGAAGATTCAAAGAGAGTGAGATGCCAGCTCCTTTCATTCAGTCAGTAGCTTCAAACATTTCTGGTATGTGAAAAACATGTTTTTCAATGGCAAAAATCAATGAATATTGTAAATGCACAAACAGTAATATCTCCACATTGCAAGGTGCAATTCTGAAATTTTTTGCTTTTTCCTGCTAATCCTAGCATGATAAAGAAGATTCAAAGAGAGTGAGATGCCAGCTCCTTTCATTCAGTCAGTAGCTTCAAACATTTCTGGTATATGAAAAACATGTTTTTCAATGGCAAAAATCAATGAATATTGTAAATGCACAAACAGTAATATCTCCACATTGCACGGTGCAATTCTGAAATTTTTAGCTTTTTCCTGTTAATCCTAGCATGATAAAGAAGATTCAAAGAGAGTGAGATGCCAGCTCCTTTCATTCAGTCAGTAGCTTCAAACATTTCTGGTATATGAAAAACATGTTTTTCAATGGCAAAAATCAATGAATATTGTAAATGCACAAACAGTAATATCTCCACATTGCAAGGTGCAATTCTGAAATTTTTTGCTTTTTCCTGTTAATCCTAGCATGATAAAGAAGATTCAAAGAGAGTGAGATGCCAGCTCCTTTCATTCAGTCAGTAGCTTCAAACATTTCTGGTATATGAAAAACATGTTTTTCAATGGCAAAAATCAATGAATATTGTAAATGCACAAACAGTAATATCTCCACATTGCAAGGTGCAATTCTGAAATTTTTTGCTTTTTCCTGCTAATCCTTGCATGATAAAGAAGATTCAAAGAGAGTGAGATGCCAGCTCCTTTCATTCAGTCAGTAGCTTCAAACATTTCTGGTATATGAAAAACATGTTTTTCAATGGCAAAAATCAATGAATATTGTAAATGCACAAACAGTAATATCTCCACATTGCACGGTGCAATTCTGAAATTTTTAGCTTTTTCCTGTTAATCCTAGCATGATAAAGAAGATTCAAAGAGAGTGAGATGCCAGCTCCTTTCATTCAGTCAGTAGCTTCAAACATTTCTGGTATATGAAAAACATGTTTTTCAATGGCAAAAATCAATGAATATTGTAAATGCACAAACAGTAATATCTCCACATTGCAAGGTGCAATTCTGAAATTTTTTGCTTTTTCCTGCTAATCCTAGCATGATAAAGAAGATTCAAAGAGAGTGAGATGCCAGCTCCTTTCATTCAGTCAGTAGCTTCAAACATTTCTGGTATATGAAAAACATGTTTTTCAATGGCAAAAATCAATGAATATTGTAAATGCACAAACAGTAATATCTCCACATTGCACGGTGCAATTCTGAAATTTTTAGCTTTTTCCTGTTAATCCTAGCATGATAAAGAAGATTCAAAGAGAGTGAGATGCCAGCTCCTTTCATTCAGTCAGTAGCTTCAAACATTTCTGGTATATGAAAAACATGTTTTTCAATGGCAAAAATCAATGAATATTGTAAATGCACAAACAGTAATATCTCCACATTGCAAGGTGCAATTCTGAAATTTTTTGCTTTTTCCTGCTAATC
>NW_027371167.1:0-30068 GCF_046119375.1 Phyllobates terribilis | reverse complement strand
TGAATGAAAGGAGCTGGCATCTCACTCTCTTTGAATCTTCTTTATCATGCTAGGATTAACAGGAAAAAGCTAAAAATTTCAGAATTGCACCTTGCAATGTGGAGATATTACTGTTTGTGCATTTACAATATTCATTGATTTTTGCCATTGAAAAACATGTTTTTCATATACCAGAAATGTTTGAAGCTACTGACTGAATGAAAGGAGCTGGCATCTCACTCTCTTTGAATCTTCTTTATCATGCTAGGATTAGCAGGAAAAAGCAAAAAATTTCAGAATTGCACCTTGCAATGTGGAGATATTACTGTTTGTGCATTTACAATATTCATTGATTTTTGCCATTGAAAAACGTCCAGAAATGTTTGAAGCTACTGACTGAATGAAAGGAGCTGGCATCTCACTCTCTTTGAATCTTCTTTATCATGCTAGGATTAACAGGAAAAAGCTAAAAATTTCAGAATTGCACCTTGCAATGTGGAGATATTACTGTTTGTGCATTTACAATATTCATTGATTTTTGCCATTGAAAAACATGTTTTTCATATACCAGAAATGTTTGAAGCTACTGACTGAATGAAAGGAGCTGGCATCTCACTCTCTTTGAATCTTCTTTATCATGCTAGGATTAACAGGAAAAAGCTAAAAATTTCAGAATTGCACCGTGCAATGTGGAGATATTACTGTTTGTGCATTTACAATATTCATTGATTTTTGCCATTGAAAAACATGTTTTTCATATACCAGAAATGTTTGAAGCTACTGACTGAATGAAAGGAGCTGGCATCTCACTCTCTTTGAATCTTCTTTATCATGCTAGGATTAGCAGGAAAAAGCAAAAAATTTCAGAATTGCACCTTGCAATGTGGAGATATTACTGTTTGTGCATTTACAATATTCATTGATTTTTGCCATTGAAAAACATGTTTTTCATATACCAGAAATGTTTGAAGCTACTGACTGAATGAAAGGAGCTGGCATCTCACTCTCTTTGAATCTTCTTTATCATGCTAGGATTAACAGGAAAAAGCTAAAAATTTCAGAATTGCACCGTGCAATGTGGAGATATTACTGTTTGTGCATTTACAATATTCATTGATTTTTGCCATTGAAAAACATGTTTTTCATATACCAGAAATGTTTGAAGCTACTGACTGAATGAAAGGAGCTGGCATCTCACTCTCTTTGAATCTTCTTTATCATGCTAGGATTAACAGGAAAAAGCTAAAAATTTCAGAATTGCACCTTGCAATGTGGAGATATTACTGTTTGTGCATTTACAATATTCATTGATTTTTGCCATTGAAAAACATGTTTTTCATATACCAGAAATGTTTGAAGCTACTGACTGAATGAAAGGAGCTGGCATCTCACTCTCTTTGAATCTTCTTTATCATGCTAGGATTAGCAGGAAAAAGCAAAAAATTTCAGAATTGCACCTTGCAATGTGGAGATATTACTGTTTGTGCATTTACAATATTCATTGATTTTTGCCATTGAAAAACATGTTTTTCATATACCAGAAATGTTTGAAGCTACTGACTGAATGAAAGGAGCTGGCATCTCACTCTCTTTGAATCTTCTTTATCATGCTAGGATTAGCAGGAAAAAGCAAAAAATTTCAGAATTGCACCTTGCAATGTGGAGATATTACTGTTTGTGCATTTACAATATTCATTGATTTTTGCCATTGAAAAACGTCCAGAAATGTTTGAAGCTACTGACTGAATGAAAGGAGCTGGCATCTCACTCTCTTTGAATCTTCTTTATCATGCTAGGATTAACAGGAAAAAGCTAAAAATTTCAGAATTGCACCTTGCAATGTGGAGATATTACTGTTTGTGCATTTACAATATTCATTGATTTTTGCCATTGAAAAACATGTTTTTCATATACCAGAAATGTTTGAAGCTACTGACTGAATGAAAGGAGCTGGCATCTCACTCTCTTTGAATCTTCTTTATCATGCTAGGATTAACAGGAAAAAGCTAAAAATTTCAGAATTGCACCGTGCAATGTGGAGATATTACTGTTTGTGCATTTACAATATTCATTGATTTTTGCCATTGAAAAACATGTTTTTCATATACCAGAAATGTTTGAAGCTACTGACTGAATGAAAGGAGCTGGCATCTCACTCTCTTTGAATCTTCTTTATCATGCTAGGATTAGCAGGAAAAAGCAAAAAATTTCAGAATTGCACCGTGCAATGTGGAGATATTACTGTTTGTGCATTTACAATATTCATTGATTTTTGCCATTGAAAAACGTCCAGAAATGTTTGAAGCTACTGACTGAATGAAAGGAGCTGGCATCTCACTCTCTTTGAATCTTCTTTATCATGCTAGGATTAACAGGAAAAAGCTAAAAATTTCAGAATTGCACCGTGCAATGTGGAGATATTACTGTTTGTGCATTTACAATATTCATTGATTTTTGCCATTGAAAAACGTCCAGAAATGTTTGAAGCTACTGACTGAATGAAAGGAGCTGGCATCTCACTCTCTTTGAATCTTCTTTATCATGCTAGGATTAACAGGAAAAAGCTAAAAATTTCAGAATTGCACCTTGCAATGTGGAGATATTACTGTTTGTGCATTTACAATATTCATTGATTTTTGCCATTGAAAAACATGTTTTTCATATACCAGAAATGTTTGAAGCTACTGACTGAATGAAAGGAGCTGGCATCTCACTCTCTTTGAATCTTCTTTATCATGCTAGGATTAGCAGGAAAAAGCAAAAAATTTCAGAATTGCACCTTGCAATGTGGAGATATTACTGTTTGTGCATTTACAATATTCATTGATTTTTGCCATTGAAAAACGTCCAGAAATGTTTGAAGCTACTGACTGAATGAAAGGAGCTGGCATCTCACTCTCTTTGAATCTTCTTTATCATGCTAGGATTAGCAGGAAAAAGCAAAAAATTTCAGAATTGCACCGTGCAATGTGGAGATATTACTGTTTGTGCATTTACAATATTCATTGATTTTTGCCATTGAAAAACATGTTTTTCATATACCAGAAATGTTTGAAGCTACTGACTGAATGAAAGGAGCTGGCATCTCACTCTCTTTGAATCTTCTTTATCATGCTAGGATTAACAGGAAAAAGCTAAAAATTTCAGAATTGCACCTTGCAATGTGGAGATATTACTGTTTGTGCATTTACAATATTCATTGATTTTTGCCATTGAAAAACGTCCAGAAATGTTTGAAGCTACTGACTGAATGAAAGGAGCTGGCATCTCACTCTCTTTGAATCTTCTTTATCATGCTAGGATTAGCAGGAAAAAGCTAAAAATTTCAGAATTGCACCGTGCAATGTGGAGATATTACTGTTTGTGCATTTACAATATTCATTGATTTTTGCCATTGAAAAACATGTTTTTCATATACCAGAAATGTTTGAAGCTACTGACTGAATGAAAGGAGCTGGCATCTCACTCTCTTTGAATCTTCTTTATCATGCTAGGATTAACAGGAAAAAGCTAAAAATTTCAGAATTGCACCGTGAAATGTGGAGATATTACTGTTTGTGCATTTACAATATTCATTGATTTTTGCCATTGAAAAACGTCCAGAAATGTTTGAAGCTACTGACTGAATGAAAGGAGCTGGCATCTCACTCTCTTTGAATCTTCTTTATCATGCTAGGATTAGCAGGAAAAAGCAAAAAATTTCAGAATTGCACCTTGCAATGTGGAGATATTACTGTTTGTGCATTTACAATATTCATTGATTTTTGCCATTGAAAAACATGTTTTTCATATACCAGAAATGTTTGAAGCTACTGACTGAATGAAAGGAGCTGGCATCTCACTCTCTTTGAATCTTCTTTATCATGCTAGGATTAACAGGAAAAAGCTAAAAATTTCAGAATTGCACCTTGCAATGTGGAGATATTACTGTTTGTGCATTTACAATATTCATTGATTTTTGCCATTGAAAAACGTCCAGAAATGTTTGAAGCTACTGACTGAATGAAAGGAGCTGGCATCTCACTCTCTTTGAATCTTCTTTATCATGCTAGGATTAGCAGGAAAAAGCTAAAAATTTCAGAATTTCACCTTGCAATGTGGAGATATTACTGTTTGTGCATTTACAATATTCATTGATTTTTGCCATTGAAAAACATGTTTTTCATATACCAGAAATGTTTGAAGCTACTAACTGAATGAAAGGAGCTGGCATCTCACTCTCTTTGAATCTTCTTTATCATGCTAGGATTAACAGGAAAAAGCTAAAAATTTCAGAATTGCACCGTGCAATGTGGAGATATTACTGTTTGTGCATTTACAATATTCATTGATTTTTGCCATTGAAAAACATGTTTTTCATATACCAGAAATGTTTGAAGCTACTGACTGAATGAAAGGAGCTGGTATCTCACTCTCTTTGAATCTTCTTTATCATGCTAGGATTAGCAGGAAAAAGCAAAAAATTTCAGAATTGCACCGTGCAATGTGGAGATATTACTGTTTGTGCATTTACAATATTCATTGATTTTTGCCATTGAAAAACGTCCAGAAATGTTTGAAGCTACTGACTGAATGAAAGGAGCTGGCATCTCACTCTCTTTGAATCTTCTTTATCATGCTAGGATTAGCAGGAAAAAGCTAAAAATTTCAGAATTGCACCTTGCAATGTGGAGATATTACTGTTTGTGCATTTACAATATTCATTGATTTTTGCCATTGAAAAACGTCCAGAAATGTTTGAAGCTACTGACTGAATGAAAGGAGCTGGCATCTCACTCTCTTTGAATCTTCTTTATCATGCTAGGATTAGCAGGAAAAAGCAAAAAATTTCAGAATTGCACCGTGCAATGTGGAGATATTACTGTTTGTGCATTTACAATATTCATTGATTTTTGCCATTGAAAAACATGTTTTTCATATACCAGAAATGTTTGAAGCTACTGACTGAATGAAAGGAGCTGGCATCTCACTCTCTTTGAATCTTCTTTATCATGCTAGGATTAGCAGGAAAAAGCAAAAAATTTCAGAATTGCACCGTGCAATGTGGAGATATTACTGTTTGTGCATTTACAATATTCATTGATTTTTGCCATTGAAAAACATGTTTTTCATATACCAGAAATGTTTGAAGCTACTGACTGAATGAAAGGAGCTGGCATCTCACTCTCTTTGAATCTTCTTTATCATGCTAGGATTAGCAGGAAAAAGCAAAAAATTTCAGAATTGCACCGTGCAATGTGGAGATATTACTGTTTGTGCATTTACAATATTCATTGATTTTTGCCATTGAAAAACATGTTTTTCATATACCAGAAATGTTTGAAGCTACTGACTGAATGAAAGGAGCTGGCATCTCACTCTCTTTGAATCTTCTTTATCATGCTAGGATTAGCAGGAAAAAGCAAAAAATTTCAGAATTGCACCGTGCAATGTGGAGATATTACTGTTTGTGCATTTACAATATTCATTGATTTTTGCCATTGAAAAACGTCCAGAAATGTTTGAAGCTACTGACTGAATGAAAGGAGCTGGCATCTCACTCTCTTTGAATCTTCTTTATCATGCTAGGATTAGCAGGAAAAAGCAAAAAATTTCAGAATTGCACCGTGCAATGTGGAGATATTACTGTTTGTGCATTTACAATATTCATTGATTTTTGCCATTGAAAAACATGTTTTTCATATACCAGAAATGTTTGAAGCTACTGACTGAATGAAAGGAGTTGGCATCTCACTCTCTTTGAATCTTCTTTATCATGCTAGGATTAACAGGAAAAAGCTAAAAATTTCAGAATTGCACCGTGCAATGTGGAGATATTACTGTTTGTGCATTTACAATATTCATTGATTTTTGCCATTGAAAAACATGTTTTTCATATACCAGAAATGTTTGAAGCTACTGACTGAATGAAAGGAGCTGGCATCTCACTCTCTTTGAATCTTCTTTATCATGCTAGGATTAGCAGGAAAAAGCAAAAAATTTCAGAATTGCACCGTGCAATGTGGAGATATTACTGTTTGTGCATTTACAATATTCATTGATTTTTGCCATTGAAAAACATGTTTTTCATATACCAGAAATGTTTGAAGCTACTGACTGAATGAAAGGAGCTGGCATCTCACTCTCTTTGAATCTTCTTTATCATGCTAGGATTAACAGGAAAAAGCTAAAAATTTCAGAATTGCACCTTGCAATGTGGAGATATTACTGTTTGTGCATTTACAATATTCATTGATTTTTGCCATTGAAAAACATGTTTTTCATATACCAGAAATGTTTGAAGCTACTGACTGAATGAAAGGAGCTGGCATCTCACTCTCTTTGAATCTTCTTTATCATGCTAGGATTAGCAGGAAAAAGCAAAAAATTTCAGAATTGCACCGTGCAATGTGGAGATATTACTGTTTGTGCATTTACAATATTCATTGATTTTTGCCATTGAAAAACATGTTTTTCATATACCAGAAATGTTTGAAGCTACTGACTGAATGAAAGGAGCTGGCATCTCACTCTCTTTGAATCTTCTTTATCATGCTAGGATTAACAGGAAAAAGCTAAAAATTTCAGAATTGCACCGTGCAATGTGGAGATATTACTGTTTGTGCATTTACAATATTCATTGATTTTTGCCATTGAAAAACGTCCAGAAATGTTTGAAGCTACTGAGTGAATGAAAGGAGCTGGCATCTCACTCTCTTTGAATCTTCTTTATCATGCTAGGATTAACAGGAAAAAGCAAAAAATTTCAGAATTGCACCGTGCAATGTGGAGATATTACTGTTTGTGCATTTACAATATTCATTGATTTTTGCCATTGAAAAACGTCCAGAAATGTTTGAAGCTACTGACTGAATGAAAGGAGCTGGCATCTCACTCTCTTTGAATCTTCTTTATCATGCTAGGATTAGCAGGAAAAAGCAAAAAATTTCAGAATTGCACCGTGCAATGTGGAGATATTACTGTTTGTGCATTTACAATATTCATTGATTTTTGCCATTGAAAAACGTCCAGAAATGTTTGAAGCTACTGACTGAATGAAAGGAGCTGGCATCTCACTCTCTTTGAATCTTCTTTATCATGCTAGGATTAGCAGGAAAAAGCAAAAAATTTCAGAATTGCACCTTGCAATGTGGAGATATTACTGTTTGTGCATTTACAATATTCATTGATTTTTGCCATTGAAAAACGTCCAGAAATGTTTGAAGCTACTGACTGAATGAAAGGAGCTGGCATCTCACTCTCTTTGAATCTTCTTTATCATGCTAGGATTAGCAGGAAAAAGCAAAAAATTTCAGAATTGCACCGTGCAATGTGGAGATATTACTGTTTGTGCATTTACAATATTCATTGATTTTTGCCATTGAAAAACATGTTTTTCATATACCAGAAATGTTTGAAGCTACTGACTGAATGAAAGGAGCTGGCATCTCACTCTCTTTGAATCTTCTTTATCATGCTAGGATTAGCAGGAAAAAGCAAAAAATTTCAGAATTGCACCTTGCAATGTGGAGATATTACTGTTTGTGCATTTACAATATTCATTGATTTTTGCCATTGAAAAACATGTTTTTCATATACCAGAAATGTTTGAAGCTACTGACTGAATGAAAGGAGCTGGCATCTCACTCTCTTTGAATCTTCTTTATCATGCTAGGATTAACAGGAAAAAGCAAAAAATTTCAGAATTGCACCTTGCAATGTGGAGATATTACTGTTTGTGCATTTACAATATTCATTGATTTTTGCCATTGAAAAACATGTTTTTCATATACCAGAAATGTTTGAAGCTACTGACTGAATGAAAGGAGCTGGCATCTCACTCTCTTTGAATCTTCTTTATCATGCTAGGATTAACAGGAAAAAGCTAAAAATTTCAGAATTGCACCTTGCAATGTGGAGATATTACTGTTTGTGCATTTACAATATTCATTGATTTTTGCCATTGAAAAACATGTTTTTCATATACCAGAAATGTTTGAAGCTACTGACTGAATGAAAGGAGCTGGCATCTCACTCTCTTTGAATCTTCTTTATCATGCTAGGATTAGCAGGAAAAAGCAAAAAATTTCAGAATTGCACCGTGCAATGTGGAGATATTACTGTTTGTGCATTTACAATATTCATTGATTTTTGCCATTGAAAAATATGTTTTTCATATACCAGAAATGTTTGAAGCTACTGACTGAATGAAAGGAGCTGGCATCTCACTCTCTTTGAATCTTCTTTATCATGCTAGGATTAACAGGAAAAAGCTAAAAATTTCAGAATTGCACCGTGCAATGTGGAGATATTACTGTTTGTGCATTTACAATATTCATTGATTTTTGCCATTGAAAAACGTCCAGAAATGTTTGAAGCTACTGAGTGAATGAAAGGAGCTGGCATCTCACTCTCTTTGAATCTTCTTTATCATGCTAGGATTAACAGGAAAAAGCAAAAAATTTCAGAATTGCACCGTGCAATGTGGAGATATTACTGTTTGTGCATTTACAATATTCATTGATTTTTGCCATTGAAAAACGTCCAGAAATGTTTGAAGCTACTGACTGAATGAAAGGAGCTGGCATCTCACTCTCTTTGAATCTTCTTTATCATGCTAGGATTAGCAGGAAAAAGCAAAAAATTTCAGAATTGCACCGTGCAATGTGGAGATATTACTGTTTGTGCATTTACAATATTCATTGATTTTTGCCATTGAAAAACGTCCAGAAATGTTTGAAGCTACTGACTGAATGAAAGGAGCTGGCATCTCACTCTCTTTGAATCTTCTTTATCATGCTAGGATTAGCAGGAAAAAGCAAAAAATTTCAGAATTGCACCTTGCAATGTGGAGATATTACTGTTTGTGCATTTACAATATTCATTGATTTTTGCCATTGAAAAACGTCCAGAAATGTTTGAAGCTACTGACTGAATGAAAGGAGCTGGCATCTCACTCTCTTTGAATCTTCTTTATCATGCTAGGATTAGCAGGAAAAAGCAAAAAATTTCAGAATTGCACCGTGCAATGTGGAGATATTACTGTTTGTGCATTTACAATATTCATTGATTTTTGCCATTGAAAAACATGTTTTTCATATACCAGAAATGTTTGAAGCTACTGACTGAATGAAAGGAGCTGGCATCTCACTCTCTTTGAATCTTCTTTATCATGCTAGGATTAGCAGGAAAAAGCAAAAAATTTCAGAATTGCACCTTGCAATGTGGAGATATTACTGTTTGTGCATTTACAATATTCATTGATTTTTGCCATTGAAAAACATGTTTTTCATATACCAGAAATGTTTGAAGCTACTGACTGAATGAAAGGAGCTGGCATCTCACTCTCTTTGAATCTTCTTTATCATGCTAGGATTAACAGGAAAAAGCTAAAAATTTCAGAATTGCACCTTGCAATGTGGAGATATTACTGTTTGTGCATTTACAATATTCATTGATTTTTGCCATTGAAAAACATGTTTTTCATATACCAGAAATGTTTGAAGCTACTGACTGAATGAAAGGAGCTGGCATCTCACTCTCTTTGAATCTTCTTTATCATGCTAGGATTAACAGGAAAAAGCTAAAAATTTCAGAATTGCACCGTGCAATGTGGAGATATTACTGTTTGTGCATTTACAATATTCATTGATTTTTGCCATTGAAAAACATGTTTTTCATATACCAGAAATGTTTGAAGCTACTGACTGAATGAAAGGAGCTGGCATGTCACTCTCTTTGAATCTTCTTTATCATGCTAGGATTAGCAGGAAAAAGCAAAAAATTTCAGAATTGCACCTTGCAATGTGGAGATATTACTGTTTGTGCATTTACAATATTCATTGATTTTTGCCATTGAAAAACATGTTTTTCATATACCAGAAATGTTTGAAGCTACTGACTGAATGAAAGGAGCTGGCATCTCACTCTCTTTGAATCTTCTTTATCATGCTAGGATTAACAGGAAAAAGCTAAAAATTTCAGAATTGCACCGTGCAATGTGGAGATATTACTGTTTGTGCATTTACAATATTCATTGATTTTTGCCATTGAAAAACGTCCAGAAATGTTTGAAGCTACTGACTGAATGAAAGGAGCTGGCATCTCACTCTCTTTGAATCTTCTTTATCATGCTAGGATTAACAGGAAAAAGCTAAAAATTTCAGAATTGCACCATGCAATGTGGAGATATTACTGTTTGTGCATTTACAATATTCATTGATTTTTGCCATTGAAAAACATGTTTTTCATATACCAGAAATGTTTGAAGCTACTGACTGAATGAAAGGAGCTGGCATCTCACTCTCTTTGAATCTTCTTTATCATGCTAGGATTAGCAGGAAAAAGCAAAAAATTTCAGAATTGCACCTTGCAATGTGGAGATATTACTGTTTGTGCATTTACAATATTCATTGATTTTTGCCATTGAAAAACATGTTTTTCATATACCAGAAATGTTTGAAGCTACTGACTGAATGAAAGGAGCTGGCATCTCACTCTCTTTGAATCTTCTTTATCATGCTAGGATTAGCAGGAAAAAGCTAAAAATTTCAGAATTGCACCTTGCAATGTGGAGATATTACTGTTTGTGCATTTACAATATTCATTGATTTTTACCATTGAAAAACATGTTTTTCATATACCAGAAATGTTTGAAGCTACTGACTGAATGAAAGGAGCTGGCATCTCACTCTCTTTGAATCTTCTTTATCATGCTAGGATTAACAGGAAAAAGCTAAAAATTTCAGAATTGCACCGTGCAATGTGGAGATATTACTGTTTGTGCATTTACAATATTCATTGATTTTTGCCATTGAAAAACATGTTTTTCATATACCAGAAATGTTTGAAGCTACTGACTGAATGAAAGGAGCTGGCATCTCACTCTCTTTGAATCTTCTTTATCATGCTAGGATTAGCAGGAAAAAGCAAAAAATTTCAGAATTGCACCTTGCAATGTGGAGATATTACTGTTTGTGCATTTACAATATTCATTGATTTTTGCCATTGAAAAACATGTTTTTCATATACCAGAAATGTTTGAAGCTACTGACTGAATGAAAGGAGCTGGCATCTCACTCTCTTTGAATCTTCTTTATCATGCTAGGATTAACAGGAAAAAGCTAAAAATTTCAGAATTGCACCGTGCAATGTGGAGATATTACTGTTTGTGCATTTACAATATTCATTGATTTTTGCCATTGAAAAACATGTTTTTCATATACCAGAAATGTTTGAAGCTACTGACTGAATGAAAGGAGCTGGCATCTCACTCTCTTTGAATCTTCTTTATCATGCTAGGATTAGCAGGAAAAAGCTAAAAATTTCAGAATTGCACCGTGCAATGTGGAGATATTACTGTTTGTGCATTTACAATATTCATTGATTTTTGCCATTGAAAAACATGTTTTTCATATACCAGAAATGTTTGAAGCTACTGACTGAATGAAAGGAGCTGGCATCTCACTCTCTTTGAATCTTCTTTATCATGCTAGGATTAGCAGGAAAAAGCAAAAAATTTCAGAATTGCACCTTGCAATGTGGAGATATTACTGTTTGTGCATTTACAATATTCATTGATTTTTGCCATTGAAAAACATGTTTTTCATATACCAGAAATGTTTGAAGCTACTGACTGAATGAAAGGAGCTGGCATCTCACTCTCTTTGAATCTTCTTTATCATGCTAGGATTAACAGGAAAAAGCAAAAAATTTCAGAATTGCACCTTGCAATGTGGAGATATTACTGTTTGTGCATTTACAATATTCATTGATTTTTGCCACTGAAAAACATGTTTTTCATATACCAGAAATGTTTGAAGCTACTGACTGAATGAAAGGAGCTGGCATCTCACTCTCTTTGAATCTTCTTTATCATGCTAGGATTAACAGGAAAAAGCTAAAAATTTCAGAATTGCACCGTGCAATGTGGAGATATTACTGTTTGTGCATTTACAATATTCATTGATTTTTGCCATTGAAAAACATGTTTTTCATATACCAGAAATGTTTGAAGCTACTGACTGAATGAAAGGAGCTGGCATCTCACTCTCTTTGAATCTTCTTTATCATGCTAGGATTAACAGGAAAAAGCTAAAAATTTCAGAATTGCACCGTGCAATGTGGAGATATTATTGTTTGTGCATTTACAATATTCATTGATTTTTGCCATTGAAAAACATGTTTTTCATATACCAGAAATGTTTGAAGCTACTGACTGAATGAAAGGAGCTGGCATCTCACTCTCTTTGAATCTTCTTTATCATGCTAGGATTAGCAGGAAAAAGCAAAAAATTTCAGAATTGCACCTTGCAATGTGGAGATATTACTGTTTGTGCATTTACAATATTCATTGATTTTTGCCATTGAAAAACATGTTTTTCATATACCAGAAATGTTTGAAGCTACTGACTGAATGAAAGGAGCTGGCATCTCACTCTCTTTGAATCTTCTTTATCATGCTAGGATTAACAGGAAAAAGCTAAAAATTTCAGAATTGCACCGAGCAATGTGGAGATATTACTGTTTGTGCATTTACAATATTCATTGATTTTTGCCATTGAAAAACGTCCAGAAATGTTTGAAGATACTGACTGAATGAAAGGAGCTGGCATCTCACTCTCTTTGAATCTTCTTTATCATGCTAGGATTAACAGGAAAAAGCTAAAAATTTCAGAATTGCACCGTGCAATGTGGAGATATTACTGTTTGTGCATTTACAATATTCATTGATTTTTGCCATTGAAAAACATGTTTTTCATATACCAGAAATGTTTGAAGCTACTGACTGAATGAAAGGAGCTGGCATCTCACTCTCTTTGAATCTTCTTTATCATGCTAGGATTAACAGGAAAAAGCAAAAAATTTCAGAATTGCACCGTGCAATGTGGAGATATTACTGTTTGTGCATTTACAATATTCATTGATTTTTGCCATTGAAAAACATGTTTTTCATATACCAGAAATGTTTGAAGCTACTGACTGAATGAAAGGAGCTGGCATCTCACTCTCTTTGAATCTTCTTTATCATGCTAGGATTAACAGGAAAAAGCTAAAAATTTCAGAATTGCACCGTGCAATGTGGAGATATTACTGTTTGTGCATTTACAATATTCATTGATTTTTGCCATTGAAAAACATGTTTTTCATATACCAGAAATGTTTGAAGCTACTGACTGAATGAAAGGAGCTGGCATCTCACTCTCTTTGAATCTTCTTTATCATGCTAGGATTAACAGGAAAAAGCAAAAAATTTCAGAATTGCACCGTGCAATGTGGAGATATTACTGTTTGTGCATTTACAATATTCATTGATTTTTGCCATTGAAAAACATGTTTTTCATATACCAGAAATGTTTGAAGCTACTGACTGAATGAAAGGAGCTGGCATCTCACTCTCTTTGAATCTTCTTTATCATGCTAGGATTAGCAGGAAAAAGCTAAAAATTTCAGAATTGCACCGTGCAATGTGGAGATATTACTGTTTGTGCATTTACAATATTCATTGATTTTTGCCATTGAAAAACATGTTTTTCATATACCAGAAATGTTTGAAGCTACTGACTGAATGAAAGGAGCTGGCATCTCACTCTCTTTGAATCTTCTTTATCATGCTAGGATTAGCAGGAAAAAGCAAAAAATTTCAGAATTGCACCGTGCAATGTGGAGATATTACTGTTTGTGCATTTACAATATTCATTGATTTTTGCCATTGAAAAACGTCCAGAAATGTTTGAAGCTACTGACTGAATGAAAGGAGCTGGCATCTCACTCTCTTTGAATCTTCTTTATCATGCTAGGATTAACAGGAAAAAGCTAAAAATTTCAGAATTGCACCTTGCAATGTGGAGATATTACTGTTTGTGCATTTACAATATTCATTGATTTTTGCCATTGAAAAACGTCCAGAAATGTTTGAAGCTACTGACTGAATGAAAGGAGCTGGCATCTCACTCTCTTTGAATCTTCTTTATCATGCTAGGATTAACAGGAAAAAGCTAAAAATTTCAGAATTGCACCGTGCAATGTGGAGATATTACTGTTTGTGCATTTACAATATTCATTGATTTTTGCCATTGAAAAACATGTTTTTCATATACCAGAAATGTTTGAAGCTACTGACTGAATGAAAGGAGCTGGCATCTCACTCTCTTTGAATCTTCTTTATCATGCTAGGATTAACAGGAAAAAGCTAAAAATTTCAGAATTGCACCTTGCAATGTGGAGATATTACTGTTTGTGCATTTACAATATTCATTGATTTTTGCCATTGAAAAACGTCCAGAAATGTTTGAAGCTACTGACTGAATGAAAGGAGCTGGCATCTCACTCTCTTTGAATCTTCTTTATCATGCTAGGATTAACAGGAAAAAGCTAAAAATTTCAGAATTGCACCTTGCAATGTGGAGATATTACTGTTTGTGCATTTACAATATTCATTGATTTTTGCCATTGAAAAACATGTTTTTCATATACCAGAAATGTTTGAAGCTACTGACTGAATGAAAGGAGCTGGCATCTCACTCTCTTTGAATCTTCTTTATCATGCTAGGATTAACAGGAAAAAGCTAAAAATTTCAGAATTGCACCTTGCAATGTGGAGATATTACTGTTTGTGCATTTACAATATTCATTGATTTTTGCCATTGAAAAACATGTTTTTCATATACCAGAAATGTTTGAAGCTACTGACTGAATGAAAGGAGCTGGCATCTCACTCTCTTTGAATCTTCTTTATCATGCTAGGATTAACAGGAAAAAGCTAAAAATTTCAGAATTGCAGCGTGCAATGTGGAGATATTACTGTTTGTGCATTTACAATATTCATTGATTTTTGCCATTGAAAAACATGTTTTTCATATACCAGAAATGTTTGAAGCTACTGACTGAATGAAAGGAGCTGGCATCTCACTCTCTTTGAATCTTCTTTATCATGCTAGGATTAGCAGGAAAAAGCAAAAAATTTCAGAATTGCACCTTGCAATGTGGAGATATTACTGTTTGTGCATTTACAATATTCATTGATTTTTGCCATTGAAAAACATGTTTTTCATATACCAGAAATGTTTGAAGCTACTGACTGAATGAAAGGAGCTGGCATCTCACTCTCTTTGAATCTTCTTTATCATGCTAGGATTAACAGGAAAAAGCTAAAAATTTCAGAATTGCACCGTGCAATGTGGAGATATTACTGTTTGTGCATTTACAATATTCATTGATTTTTGCCATTGAAAAACATGTTTTTCATATACCAGAAATGTTTGAAGCTACTGACTGAATGAAAGGAGCTGGCATCTCACTCTCTTTGAATCTTCTTTATCATGCTAGGATTAGCAGGAAAAAGCAAAAAATTTCAGAATTGCACCTTGCAATGTGGATATATTACTGTTTGTGCATTTACAATATTCATTGATTTTTGCCATTGAAAAACATGTTTTTCATATACCAGAAATGTTTGAAGCTACTGACTGAATGAAAGGAGCTGGCATCTCACTCTCTTTGAATCTTCTTTATCATGCTAGGATTAACAGGAAAAAGCAAAAAATTTCAGAATTGCACCGTGCAATGTGGAGATATTACTGTTTGTGCATTTACAATATTCATTGATTTTTGCCATTGAAAAACGTCCAGAAATGTTTGAAGCTACTGACTGAATGAAAGGAGCTGGCATCTCACTCTCTTTGAATCTTCTTTATCATGCTAGGATTAACAGGAAAAAGCAAAAAATTTCAGAATTGCACCGTGCAATGTGGAGATATTACTGTTTGTGCATTTACAATATTCATTGATTTTTGCCATTGAAAAACATGTTTTTCATATACCAGAAATGTTTGAAGCTACTGACTGAATGAAAGGAGCTGGCATCTCACTCTCTTTGAATCTTCTTTATCATGCTAGGATTAGCAGGAAAAAGCAAAAAATTTCAGAATTGCACCGTGCAATGTGGAGATATTACTGTTTGTGCATTTACAATATTCATTGATTTTTGCCATTGAAAAACATGTTTTTCATATACCAGAAATGTTTGAAGCTACTGACTGAATGAAAGGAGCTGGCATCTCACTCTCTTTGAATCTTCTTTATCATGCTAGGATTAGCAGGAAAAAGCAAAAAATTTCAGAATTGCACCGTGCAATGTGGAGATATTACTGTTTGTGCATTTACAATATTCATTGATTTTTGCCATTGAAAAACGTCCAGAAATGTTTGAAGCTACTGACTGAATGAAAGGAGCTGGCATCTCACTCTCTTTGAATCTTCTTTATCATGCTAGGATTAACAGGAAAAAGCTAAAAATTTCAGAATTGCACCTTGCAATGTGGAGATATTACTGTCTGTGCATTTACAATATTCATTGATTTTTGCCATTGAAAAACATCCAGAAATGTTTGAAGCTACTGACTGAATGAAAGGAGCTGGCATCTCACTCTCTTTGAATCTTCTTTATCATGCTAGGATTAACAGGAAAAAGCAAAAAATTTCAGAATTGCACCGTGCAATGTGGAGATATTACTGTTTGTGCATTTACAATATTCATTGATTTTTGCCATTGAAAAACATGTTTTTCATATACCAGAAATGTTTGAAGCTACTGACTGAATGAAAGGAGCTGGCATCTCACTCTCTTTGAATCTTCTTCATCATGCTAGGATTAACAGGAAAAAGCAAAAAATTTCAGAATTGCACCTTGCAATGTGGAGATATTACTGTTTGTGCATTTACAATATTCATTGATTTTTGCCATTGAAAAACGTCCAGAAATGTTTGAAGCTACTGACTGAATGAAAGGAGCTGGCATCTCACTCTCTTTGAATCTTCTTTATCATGCTAGGATTAACAGGAAAAAGCTAAAAATTTCAGAATTGCACCTTGCAATGTGGAGATATTACTGTTTGTGCATTTACAATATTCATTGATTTTTGCCATTGAAAAACATGTTTTTCATATACCAGAAATGTTTGAAGCTACTGACTGAATGAAAGGAGCTGGCATCTCACTCTCTTTGAATCTTCTTTATCATGCTAGGATTAACAGGAAAAAGCTAAAAATTTCAGAATTGCACCGTGCAATGTGGAGATATTACTGTTTGTGCATTTACAATATTCATTGATTTTTGCCATTGAAAAACATGTTTTTCATATACCAGAAATGTTTGAAGCTACTGACTGAATGAAAGGAGCTGGCATCTCACTCTCTTTGAATCTTCTTTATCATGCTAGGATTAGCAGGAAAAAGCAAAAAATTTCAGAATTGCACCTTGCAATGTGGAGATATTACTGTTTGTGCATTTACAATATTCATTGATTTTTGCCATTGAAAAACATGTTTTTCATATACCAGAAATGTTTGAAGCTACTGACTGAATGAAAGGAGCTGGCATCTCACTCTCTTTGAATCTTCTTTATCATGCTAGGATTAACAGGAAAAAGCAAAAAATTTCAGAATTGCACCTTGCAATGTGGAGATATTACTGTTTGTGCATTTACAATATTCATTGATTTTTGCCATTGAAAAACATGTTTTTCATATACCAGAAATGTTTGAAGCTACTGACTGAATGAAAGGAGCTGGCATCTCACTCTCTTTGAATCTTCTTTATCATGCTAGGATTAACAGGAAAAAGCTAAAAATTTCAGAATTGCACCGTGCAATGTGGAGATATTACTGTTTGTGCATTTACAATATTCATTGATTTTTGCCATTGAAAAACATGTTTTTCATATACCAGAAATGTTTGAAGCTACTGACTGAATGAAAGGAGCTGGCATCTCACTCTCTTTGAATCTTCTTTATCATGCTAGGATTAACAGGAAAAAGCTAAAAATTTCAGAATTGCACCGTGCAATGTGGAGATATTACTGTTTGTGCATTTACAATATTCATTGATTTTTGCCATTGAAAAACATGTTTTTCATATACCAGAAATGTTTGAAGCTACTGACTGAATGAAAGGAGCTGGCATCTCACTCTCTTTGAATCTTCTTTATCATGCTAGGATTAGCAGGAAAAAGCAAAAAATTTCAGAATTGCACCTTGCAATGTGGAGATATTACTGTTTGTGCATTTACAATATTCATTGATTTTTGCCATTGAAAAACATGTTTTTCATATACCAGAAATGTTTGAAGCTACTGACTGAATGAAAGGAGCTGGCATCTCACTCTCTTTGAATCTTCTTTATCATGCTAGGATTAACAGGAAAAAGCTAAAAATTTCAGAATTGCACCGTGCAATGTGGAGATATTACTGTTTGTGCATTTACAATATTCATTGATTTTTGCCATTGAAAAACGTCCAGAAATGTTTGAAGCTACTGACTGAATGAAAGGAGCTGGCATCTCACTCTCTTTGAATCTTCTTTATCATGCTAGGATTAACAGGAAAAAGCAAAAAATTTCAGAATTGCACCGTGCAATGTGAAGATATTACTGTTTGTGCATTTACAATATTCATTGATTTTTGCCATTGAAAAACATGTTTTTCATATACCAGAAATGTTTGAAGCTACTGACTGAATGAAAGGAGCTGGCATCTCACTCTCTTTGAATCTTCTTTATCATGCTAGGATTAACAGGAAAAAGCAAAAAATTTCAGAATTGCACCGTGCAATGTGGAGATATTACTGTTTGTGCATTTACAATATTCATTGATTTTTGCCATTGAAAAACATGTTTTTCATATACCAGAAATGTTTGAAGCTACTGACTGAATGAAAGGAGCTGGCATCTAACTCTCTTTGAATCTTCTTTATCATGCTAGGATTAACAGGAAAAAGCTAAAAATTTCAGAATTGCACCGTGCAATGTGGAGATATTACTGTTTGTGCATTTACAATATTCATTGATTTTTGCCATTGAAAAACATGTTTTTCATATACCAGAAATGTTTGAAGCTACTGACTGAATGAAAGGAGCTGGCATCTCACTCTCTTTGAATCTTCTTTATCATGCTAGGATTAACAGGAAAAAGCAAAAAATTTCAGAATTGCACCGTGCAATGTGGAGATATTACTGTTTGTGCATTTACAATATTCATTGATTTTTGCCATTGAAAAACATGTTTTTCATATACCAGAAATGTTTGAAGCTACTGACTGAATGAAAGGAGCTGGCATCTCACTCTCTTTGAATCTTCTTTATCATGCTAGGATTAGCAGGAAAAAGCTAAAAATTTCAGAATTGCACCGTGCAATGTGGAGATATTACTGTTTGTGCATTTACAATATTCATTGATTTTTGCCATTGAAAAACATGTTTTTCATATACCAGAAATGTTTGAAGCTACTGACTGAATGAAAGGAGCTGGAATCTCACTCTCTTTGAATCTTCTTTATCATGCTAGGATTAACAGGAAAAAGCTAAAAATTTCAGAATTGCACCTTGCAATGTGGAGATATTACTGTTTGTGCATTTACAATATTCATTGATTTTTGCCATTGAAAAACGTCCAGAAATGTTTGAAGCTACTGACTGAATGAAAGGAGCTGGCATCTCACTCTCTTTGAATCTTCTTTATCATGCTAGGATTAACAGGAAAAAGCTAAAAATTTCAGAATTGCACCGTGCAATGTGGAGATATTACTGTTTGTGCATTTACAATATTCATTGATTTTTGCCATTGAAAAACATGTTTTTCATATACCAGAAATGTTTGAAGCTACTGACTGAATGAAAGGAGCTGGCATCTCACTCTCTTTGAATCTTCTTTATCATGCTAGGATTAACAGGAAAAAGCTAAAAATTTCAGAATTGCACCTTGCAATGTGGAGATATTACTGTTTGTGCATTTACAATATTCATTGATTTTTGCCATTGAAAAACGTCCAGAAATGTTTGAAGCTACTGACTGAATGAAAGGAGCTGGCATCTCACTCTCTTTGAATCTTCTTTATCATGCTAGGATTAACAGGAAAAAGCTAAAAATTTCAGAATTGCACCTTGCAATGTGGAGATATTACTGTTTGTGCATTTACAATATTCATTGATTTTTGCCATTGAAAAACATGTTTTTCATATACCAGAAATGTTTGAAGCTACTGACTGAATGAAAGGAGCTGGCATCTCACTCTCTTTGAATCTTCTTTATCATGCTAGGATTAACAGGAAAAAGCTAAAAATTTCAGAATTGCACCTTGCAATGTGGAGATATTACTGTTTGTGCATTTACAATATTCATTGATTTTTGCCATTGAAAAACATGTTTTTCATATACCAGAAATGTTTGAAGCTACTGACTGAATGAAAGGAGCTGGCATCTCACTCTCTTTGAATCTTCTTTATCATGCTAGGATTAACAGGAAAAAGCTAAAAATTTCAGAATTGCACCGTGCAATGTGGAGATATTACTGTTTGTGCATTTACAATATTCATTGATTTTTGCCATTGAAAAACATGTTTTTCATATACCAGAAATGTTTGAAGCTACTGACTGAATGAAAGGAGCTGGCATCTCACTCTCTTTGAATCTTCTTTATCATGCTAGGATTAGCAGGAAAAAGCAAAAAATTTCAGAATTGCACCTTGCAATGTGGAGATATTACTGTTTGTGCATTTACAATATTCATTGATTTTTGCCATTGAAAAACATGTTTTTCATATACCAGAAATGTTTGAAGCTACTGACTGAATGAAAGGAGCTGGCATCTCACTCTCTTTGAATCTTCTTTATCATGCTAGGATTAACAGGAAAAAGCTAAAAATTTCAGAATTGCACCGTGCAATGTGGAGATATTACTGTTTGTGCATTTACAATATTCATTGATTTTTGCCATTGAAAAACATGTTTTTCATATACCAGAAATGTTTGAAGCTACTGACTGAATGAAAGGAGCTGGCATCTCACTCTCTTTGAATCTTCTTTATCATGCTAGGATTAGCAGGAAAAAGCAAAAAATTTCAGAATTGCACCTTGCAATGTGGAGATATTACTGTTTGTGCATTTACAATATTCATTGATTTTTGCCATTGAAAAACATGTTTTTCATATACCAGAAATGTTTGAAGCTACTGACTGAATGAAAGGAGCTGGCATCTCACTCTCTTTGAATCTTCTTTATCATGCTAGGATTAACAGGAAAAAGCAAAAAATTTCAGAATTGCACCGTGCAATGTGGAGATATTACTGTTTGTGCATTTACAATATTCATTGATTTTTGCCATTGAAAAACGTCCAGAAATGTTTGAAGCTACTGACTGAATGAAAGGAGCTGGCATCTCACTCTCTTTGAATCTTCTTTATCATGCTAGGATTAACAGGAAAAAGCAAAAAATTTCAGAATTGCACCGTGCAATGTGGAGATATTACTGTTTGTGCATTTACAATATTCATTGATTTTTGCCATTGAAAAACATGTTTTTCATATACCAGAAATGTTTGAAGCTACTGACTGAATGAAAGGAGCTGGCATCTCACTCTCTTTGAATCTTCTTTATCATGCTAGGATTAGCAGGAAAAAGCAAAAAATTTCAGAATTGCACCGTGCAATGTGGAGATATTACTGTTTGTGCATTTACAATATTCATTGATTTTTGCCATTGAAAAACATGTTTTTCATATACCAGAAATGTTTGAAGCTACTGACTGAATGAAAGGAGCTGGCATCTCACTCTCTTTGAATCTTCTTTATCATGCTAGGATTAGCAGGAAAAAGCAAAAAATTTCAGAATTGCACCGTGCAATGTGGAGATATTACTGTTTGTGCATTTACAATATTCATTGATTTTTGCCATTGAAAAACGTCCAGAAATGTTTGAAGCTACTGACTGAATGAAAGGAGCTGGCATCTCACTCTCTTTGAATCTTCTTTATCATGCTAGGATTAACAGGAAAAAGCTAAAAATTTCAGAATTGCACCTTGCAATGTGGAGATATTACTGTTTGTGCATTTACAATATTCATTGATTTTTGCCATTGAAAAACGTCCAGAAATGTTTGAAGCTACTGACTGAATGAAAGGAGCTGGCATCTCACTCTCTTTGAATCTTCTTTATCATGCTAGGATTAACAGGAAAAAGCAAAAAATTTCAGAATTGCACCGTGCAATGTGGAGATATTACTGTTTGTGCATTTACAATATTCATTGATTTTTGCCATTGAAAAACATGTTTTTCATATACCAGAAATGTTTGAAGCTACTGACTGAATGAAAGGAGCTGGCATCTCACTCTCTTTGAATCTTCTTTATCATGCTAGGATTAACAGGAAAAAGCAAAAAATTTCAGAATTGCACCTTGCAATGTGGAGATATTACTGTTTGTGCATTTACAATATTCATTGATTTTTGCCATTGAAAAACGTCCAGAAATGTTTGAAGCTACTGACTGAATGAAAGGAGCTGGCATCTCACTCTCTTTGAATCTTCTTTATCATGCTAGGATTAACAGGAAAAAGCTAAAAATTTCAGAATTGCACCTTGCAATGTGGAGATATTACTGTTTGTGCATTTACAATATTCATTGATTTTTGCCATTGAAAAACATGTTTTTCATATACCAGAAATGTTTGAAGCTACTGACTGAATGAAAGGAGCTGGCATCTCACTCTCTTTGAATCTTCTTTATCATGCTAGAATTAGCAGGAAAAAGCAAAAAATTTCAGAATTGCACCTTGCAATGTGGAGATATTACTGTTTGTGCATTTACAATATTCATTGATTTTTGCCATTGAAAAACGTCCAGAAATGTTTGAAGCTACTGACTGAATGAAAGGAGCTGGCATCTCACTCTCTTTGAATCTTCTTTATCATGCTAGGATTAGCAGGAAAAAGCAAAAAATTTCAGAATTGCACCGTGCAATGTGGAGATATTACTGTTTGTGCATTTACAATATTCATTGATTTTTGCCATTGAAAAACATGTTTTTCATATACCAGAAATGTTTGAAGCTACTGACTGAATGAAAGGAGCTGGCATCTCACTCTCTTTGAATCTTCTTTATCATGCTAGGATTAACAGGAAAAAGCTAAAAATTTCAGAATTGCACCGTGCAATGTGGAGATATTACTGTTTGTGCATTTACAATATTCATTGATTTTTGCCATTGAAAAACATGTTTTTCATATACCAGAAATGTTTGAAGCTACTGACTGAATGAAAGGAGCTGGCATCTCACTCTCTTTGAATCTTCTTTATCATGCTAGGATTAGCAGGAAAAAGCAAAAAATTTCAGAATTGCACCTTGCAATGTGGAGATATTACTGTTTGTGCATTTACAATATTCATTGATTTTTGCCATTGAAAAACATGTTTTTCATATACCAGAAATGTTTGAAGCTACTGACTGAATGAAAGGAGCTGGCATCTCACTCTCTTTGAATCTTCTTTATCATGCTAGGATTAACAGGAAAAAGCAAAAAATTTCAGAATTGCACCGTGCAATGTGGAGATATTACTGTTTGTGCATTTACAATATTCATTGATTTTTGCCATTGAAAAACGTCCAGAAATGTTTGAAGCTACTGACTGAATGAAAGGAGCTGGCATCTCACTCTCTTTGAATCTTCTTTATCATGCTAGGATTAACAGGAAAAAGCAAAAAATTTCAGAATTGCACCGTGCAATGTGGAGATATTACTGTTTGTGCATTTACAATATTCATTGATTTTTGCCATTGAAAAACATGTTTTTCATATACCAGAAATGTTTGAAGCTACTGACTGAATGAAAGGAGCTGGCATCTCACTCTCTTTGAATCTTCTTTATCATGCTAGGATTAGCAGGAAAAAGCAAAAAATTTCAGAATTGCACCGTGCAATGTGGAGATATTACTGTTTGTGCATTTACAATATTCATTGATTTTTGCCATTGAAAAACATGTTTTTCATATACCAGAAATGTTTGAAGCTACTGACTGAATGATAGGAGCTGGCATCTCACTCTCTTTGAATCTTCTTTATCATGCTAGGATTAGCAGGAAAAAGCAAAAAATTTCAGAATTGCACCGTGCAATGTGGAGATATTACTGTTTGTGCATTTACAATATTCATTGATTTTTGCCATTGAAAAACGTCCAGAAATGTTTGAAGCTACTGACTGAATGAAAGGAGCTGGCATCTCACTCTCTTTGAATCTTCTTTATCATGCTAGGATTAACAGGAAAAAGCTAAAAATTTCAGAATTGCACCTTGCAATGTGGAGATATTACTGTTTGTGCATTTACAATATTCATTGATTTTTGCCATTGAAAAACGTCCAGAAATGTTTGAAGCTACTGACTGAATGAAAGGAGCTGGCATCTCACTCTCTTTGAATCTTCTTTATCATGCTAGGATTAACAGGAAAAAGCAAAAAATTTCAGAATTGCACCGTGCAATGTGGAGATATTACTGTTTGTGCATTTACAATATTCATTGATTTTTGCCATTGAAAAACATGTTTTTCATATACCAGAAATGTTTGAAGCTACTGACTGAATGAAAGGAGCTGGCATCTCACTCTCTTTGAATCTTCTTTATCATGCTAGGATTAGCAGGAAAAAGCAAAAAATTTCAGAATTGCACCTTGCAATGTGGAGATATTACTGTTTGTGCATTTACAATATTCATTGATTTTTGCCATTGAAAAACGTCCAGAAATGTTTGAAGCTACTGACTGAATGAAAGGAGCTGGCATCTCACTCTCTTTGAATCTTCTTTATCATGCTAGGATTAACAGGAAAAAGCTAAAAATTTCAGAATTGCACCTTGCAATGTGGAGATATTACTGTTTGTGCATTTACAATATTCATTGATTTTTGCCATTGAAAAACATGTTTTTCATATATCAGAAATGTTTGAAGCTACTGACTGAATGAAAGGAGCTGGCATCTCACTCTCTTTGAATCTTCTTTATCATGCTAGGATTAGCAGGAAAAAGCAAAAAATTTCAGAATTGCACCTTGCAATGTGGAGATATTACTGTTTGTGCATTTACAATATTCATTGATTTTTGCCATTGAAAAACGTCCAGAAATGTTTGAAGCTACTGACTGAATGAAAGGAGCTGGCATCTCACTCTCTTTGAATCTTCTTTATCATGCTAGGATTAACAGGAAAAAGCTAAAAATTTCAGAATTGCACCTTGCAATGTGGAGATATTACTGTTTGTGCATTTACAATATTCATTGATTTTTGCCATTGAAAAACATGTTTTTCATATACCAGAAATGTTTGAAGCTACTGACTGAATGAAAGGAGCTGGCATCTCACTCTCTTTGAATCTTCTTTATCATGCTAGGATTAACAGGAAAAAGCTAAAAATTTCAGAATTGCACCGTGCAATGTGGAGATATTACTGTTTGTGCATTTACAATATTCATTGATTTTTGCCATTGAAAAACATGTTTTTCATATACCAGAAATGTTTGAAGCTACTGACTGAATGAAAGGAGCTGGCATCTCACTCTCTTTGAATCTTCTTTATCATGCTAGGATTAACAGGAAAAAGCTAAAAATTTCAGAATTGCACCGTGCAATGTGGAGATATTACTGTTTGTGCATTTACAATATTCATTGATTTTTGCCATTGAAAAACATGTTTTTCATATACCAGAAATGTTTGAAGCTACTGACTGAATGAAAGGAGCTGGCATCTCACTCTCTTTGAATCTTCTTTATCATGCTAGGATTAACAGGAAAAAGCTAAAAATTTCAGAATTGCACCTTGCAATGTGGAGATATTACTGTTTGTGCATTTACAATATTCATTGATTTTTGCCATTGAAAAACATGTTTTTCATATACCAGAAATGTTTGAAGCTACTGACTGAATGAAAGGAGCTGGCATCTCACTCTCTTTGAATCTTCTTTATCATGCTAGGATTAGCAGGAAAAAGCAAAAAATTTCAGAATTGCACCTTGCAATGTGGAGATATTACTGTTTGTGCATTTACAATATTCATTGATTTTTGCCATTGAAAAACATGTTTTTCATATACCAGAAATGTTTGAAGCTACTGACTGAATGAAAGGAGCTGGCATCTCACTCTCTTTGAATCTTCTTTATCATGCTAGGATTAGCAGGAAAAAGCAAAAAATTTCAGAATTGCACCTTGCAATGTGGAGATATTACTGTTTGTGCATTTACAATATTCATTGATTTTTGCCATTGAAAAACGTCCAGAAATGTTTGAAGCTACTGACTGAATGAAAGGAGCTGGCATCTCACTCTCTTTGAATCTTCTTTATCATGCTAGGATTAACAGGAAAAAGCTAAAAATTTCAGAATTGCACCTTGCAATGTGGAGATATTACTGTTTGTGCATTTACAATATTCATTGATTTTTGCCATTGAAAAACATGTTTTTCATATACCAGAAATGTTTGAAGCTACTGACTGAATGAAAGGAGCTGGCATCTCACTCTCTTTGAATCTTCTTTATCATGCTAGGATTAACAGGAAAAAGCTAAAAATTTCAGAATTGCACCGTGCAATGTGGAGATATTACTGTTTGTGCATTTACAATATTCATTGATTTTTGCCATTGAAAAACATGTTTTTCATATACCAGAAATGTTTGAAGCTACTGACTGAATGAAAGGATCTGGCATCTCACTCTCTTTGAATCTTCTTTATCATGCTAGGATTAGCAGGAAAAAGCAAAAAATTTCAGAATTGCACCGTGCAATGTGGAGATATTACTGTTTGTGCATTTACAATATTCATTGATTTTTGCCATTGAAAAACGTCCAGAAATGTTTGAAGCTACTGACTGAATGAAAGGAGCTGGCATCTCACTCTCTTTGAATCTTCTTTATCATGCTAGGATTAACAGGAAAAAGCTAAAAATTTCAGAATTGCACCGTGCAATGTGGAGATATTACTGTTTGTGCATTTACAATATTCATTGATTTTTGCCATTGAAAAACGTCCAGAAATGTTTGAAGCTACTGACTGAATGAAAGGAGCTGGCATCTCACTCTCTTTGAATCTTCTTTATCATGCTAGGATTAACAGGAAAAAGCTAAAAATTTCAGAATTGCACCTTGCAATGTGGAGATATTACTGTTTGTGCATTTACAATATTCATTGATTTTTGCCATTGAAAAACATGTTTTTCATATACCAGAAATGTTTGAAGCTACTGACTGAATGAAAGGAGCTGGCATCTCACTCTCTTTGAATCTTCTTTATCATGCTAGGATTAGCAGGAAAAAGCAAAAAATTTCAGAATTGTACCTTGCAATGTGGAGATATTACTGTTTGTGCATTTACAATATTCATTGATTTTTGCCATTGAAAAACGTCCAGAAATGTTTGAAGCTACTGACTGAATGAAAGGAGCTGGCATCTCACTCTCTTTGAATCTTCTTTATCATGCTAGGATTAGCAGGAAAAAGCAAAAAATTTCAGAATTGCACCGTGCAATGTGGAGATATTACTGTTTGTGCATTTACAATATTCATTGATTTTTGCCATTGAAAAACATGTTTTTCATATACCAGAAATGTTTGAAGCTACTGACTGAATGAAAGGAGCTGGCATCTCACTCTCTTTGAATCTTCTTTATCATGCTAGGATTAACAGGAAAAAGCTAAAAATTTCAGAATTGCACCTTTCAATGTGGAGATATTACTGTTTGTGCATTTACAATATTCATTGATTTTTGCCATTGAAAAACGTCCAGAAATGTTTGAAGCTACTGACTGAATGAAAGGAGCTGGCATCTCACTCTCTTTGAATCTTCTTTATCATGCTAGGATTAGCAGGAAAAAGCTAAAAATTTCAGAATTGCACCGTGCAATGTGGAGATATTACTGTTTGTGCATTTACAATATTCATTGATTTTTGCCATTGAAAAACATGTTTTTCATATACCAGAAATGTTTGAAGCTACTGACTGAATGAAAGGAGCTGGCATCTCACTCTCTTTGAATCTTCTTTATCATGCTAGGATTAACAGGAAAAAGCTAAAAATTTCAGAATTGCACCGTGAAATGTGGAGATATTACTGTTTGTGCATTTACAATATTCATTGATTTTTGCCATTGAAAAACGTCCAGAAATGTTTGAAGCTACTGACTGAATGAAAGGAGCTGGCATCTCACTCTCTTTGAATCTTCTTTATCATGCTAGGATTAGCAGGAAAAAGCAAAAAATTTCAGAATTGCACCTTGCAATGTGGAGATATTACTGTTTGTGCATTTACAATATTCATTGATTTTTGCCATTGAAAAACATGTTTTTCATATACCAGAAATGTTTGAAGCTACTGACTGAATGAAAGGAGCTGGCATCTCACTCTCTTTGAATCTTCTTTATCATGCTAGGATTAACAGGAAAAAGCTAAAAATTTCAGAATTGCACCTTGCAATGTGGAGATATTACTGTTTGTGCATTTACAATATTCATTGATTTTTGCCATTGAAAAACGTCCAGAAATGTTTGAAGCTACTGACTGAATGAAAGGAGCTGGCATCTCACTCTCTTTGAATCTTCTTTATCATGCTAGGATTAGCAGGAAAAAGCTAAAAATTTCAGAATTGCACCTTGCAATGTGGAGATATTACTGTTTGTGCATTTACAATATTCATTGATTTTTGCCATTGAAAAACATGTTTTTCATATACCAGAAATGTTTGAAGCTACTGACTGAATGAAAGGAGCTGGCATCTCACTCTCTTTGAATCTTCTTTATCATGCTAGGATTAACAGGAAAAAGCTAAAAATTTCAGAATTGCACCGTGCAATGTGGAGATATTACTGTTTGTGCATTTACAATATTCATTGATTTTTGCCATTGAAAAACATGTTTTTCATATACCAGAAATGTTTGAAGCTACTGACTGAATGAAAGGAGCTGGCATCTCACTCTCTTTGAATCTTCTTTATCATGCTAGGATTAGCAGGAAAAAGCAAAAAATTTCAGAATTGCACCGTGCAATGTGGAGATATTACTGTTTGTGCATTTACAATATTCATTGATTTTTGCCATTGAAAAACGTCCAGAAATGTTTGAAGCTACTGACTGAATGAAAGGAGCTGGCATTTCACTCTCTTTGAATCTTCTTTATCATGCTAGGATTAGCAGGAAAAAGCTAAAAATTTCAGAATTGCACCTTGCAATGTGGAGATATTACTGTTTGTGCATTTACAATATTCATTGATTTTTGCCATTGAAAAACGTCCAGAAATGTTTGAAGCTACTGACTGAATGAAAGGAGCTGGCATCTCACTCTCTTTGAATCTTCTTTATCATGCTAGGATTAGCAGGAAAAAGCAAAAAATTTCAGAATTGCACCGTGCAATGTGGAGATATTACTGTTTGTGCATTTACAATATTCATTGATTTTTGCCATTGAAAAACATGTTTTTCATATACCAGAAATGTTTGAAGCTACTGACTGAATGAAAGGAGCTGGCATCTCACTTTCTTTGAATCTTCTTTATCATGCTAGGATTAGCAGGAAAAAGCAAAAAATTTCAGAATTGCACCGTGCAATGTGGAGATATTACTGTTTGTGCATTTACAATATTCATTGATTTTTGCCATTGAAAAACATGTTTTTCATATACCAGAAATGTTTGAAGCTACTGACTGAATGAAAGGAGCTGGCATCTCACTCTCTTTGAATCTTCTTTATCATGCTAGGATTAGCAGGAAAAAGCAAAAAATTTCAGAATTGCACCGTGCAATGTGGAGATATTACTGTTTGTGCATTTACAATATTCATTGATTTTTGCCATTGAAAAACATGTTTTTCATATACCAGAAATGTTTGAAGCTACTGACTGAATGAAAGGAGCTGGCATCTCACTCTCTTTGAATCTTCTTTATCATGCTAGGATTAGCAGGAAAAAGCAAAAAATTTCAGAATTGCACCGTGCAATGTGGAGATATTACTGTTTGTGCATTTACAATATTCATTGATTTTTGCCATTGAAAAACGTCCAGAAATGTTTGAAGCTACTGACTGAATGAAAGGAGCTGGCATCTCACTCTCTTTGAATCTTCTTTATCATGCTAGGATTAGCAGGAAAAAGCAAAAAATTTCAGAATTGCACCGTGCAATGTGGAGATATTACTGTTTGTGCATTTACAATATTCATTGATTTTTGCCATTGAAAAACATGTTTTTCATATACCAGAAATGTTTGAAGCTACTGACTGAATGAAAGGAGCTGGCATCTCACTCT